>NC_049209.1:23667592-23835092 GCF_013347855.1 Anguilla anguilla
TAAAATAAATGGCAGCCACTGAACTATGCAGATGATGCCCACAGTAAAGACTGCTACACCACACAGCTATACACACTACAAACCATAAGTGTAATCTAAATGTAAATGTAGAAATGATTGGAAGAACATATTGTGTTAATGAAATAAGCACTGTTCAATAATTTTTTAGCTTTAGGCAATGGTAACTGTAATGAGTTAGACTTTACCAAGATGAGTGTCTTGGGCAGCTATCGAATACACATTATACAACATAATTTTATATGAAATTTGATAGGGAAATTCTTTAGACCAGTGGTTCCCCAGACTTCCCCCCCCCCCCTCCATTTTCCAAATCCACCACCATTCTTTTCACTTCCACCACCTTCACTGACAAACATTTAAAAACTGGTGCAGAATCCTTTGTCACATTAAAACTTAAGGTCTACAGTACACAATGATTGCATGCCTCATAGGTAAACTGTACTTTTATGTACATGCAATCTAAATGTAAATGTTGGTGATCAGGTCGTTGTCAGAAAGAACAGCACAGTATGTACACAACTGAAGAATAACCAACCAGCAATATTATGGAGTCCATTTCATTGCAGTCACCAACAGTTATCGTACGATCATCATAAGCTTTCACCATGCAGCATCTGCTGGTGTGGAAACCAAGCTTTTTTCCATCACCAGGATCTGAAATATGTTTGAATAAAAGGTTTGTTGCATGAAAAAAAGGCTCTACTCACCCCTTACAACAAGGACTAGAAAGCAAATCTGTAGCTGCAGTAACATCATCACACCGTCAGGCAGAAGCGAACTACCAAAGACGCTTCCTGTTTCAGAGACTTTATTCAATTCTCCATGACATCACTTCACACATAGTCTATGGGTTTTCCAGAAGAAAAAGTTCAATTCAGGTTCAAAGAATTTTGCTTTTTGCTATGAATAGATTGGAATTGTTTTAGTCTTACATACATATGGGTCCATTTTTAGCTGTTTAATTTCTCACCAAATAAACCAACATTGAATCACTGTATTGATTAGTTCATTAATTTGACAGATTAATAAATAGTCCAATTAAGTTTTTAACAAATCAGTTGTGGTGATTTTTGTTATTGTCAAATAAAATGTATTCATTTGAAGGATGAATTATTTTACTGCACTTGACATAAGATTAGGTGTCTAGATGTCAGCAAATTCCACTATATCCCGTAGCCAGCGTGAAGATAAAATAAGGTAATTTGCTGATGACTCCACTGTTGTTAGTCTGTTTGGTGATAAGGACACCTGTCATGGGCCTGTAATGGATGACTTTCTACAGTGGTGTGATGATGCCTTTCTACAGCTTAATGTTTTAAAAACTAAAAATATGACCATTGGTTTTAGATACAAACCCTGTGCCACTACTCAAAAAATAATTAAGGGCCAAGAAGTAGACAGTGTAAAAAGAGTTACAAAGGTCTGGGCACTATTACTGATTGTAAGTTGTCCTTTAATGTAAATACTGATGCATTGCAAAAGACAGCATTTATTTTGCTTAAGGAAGCTCAGATCTTTTAATATTGACACGACCCTGATGATGATGGTTTATAAGTCTTTTACTGAGTCCGTTTTAAGTCTCAATATACGTTGGTGTGCTAATTTGAATGTCATACATAGGAATTTACCTAACCATACTGTTGATCAGTACAGAAAGATAATTGGAGTAAAACAGAAGCTTCTGTTGGAGCTGTTTGACAGAAAGGCCATGCGAAAGTCTCAGGCCACCCCTCTAGACTTGAACCATCCACTGCATTTTGAATTTTTTTCCCTCTATCCTTCAGCGCTTTTGGCTGCCAAATATTAAGACTAACTGATACAGAAATGATCTTGTTCCTTCAGCCATGGGTGTATTAAACAAATTGAAATCAGGAAACCGTGGTAGGCACTAAGCTATTTATATGAGGTAGGGGTGTATGTTTTTTCTGCGTGTTTCATATCATACTGTCAGTTGATTCTTTTATGTTTTTGTACTGTATTTCATCTTAATGCTGCATCTCAATTGCCCTCTGGGATTATAACAATAAGTATGAATCTGATTAATAAAGTAGATTTTAAATGCCAAATTGGTATCGTTTGGCTTCATTCTTAACTCCAATTTCTCTTGTGTTCTATGAGCTAATACACGAATCATGGAATGTAGCCAAATCTTTTCTTTTCAAACAAAGAGAATGTATACGTCAAGTCAAACAGATTTCTTTCATCCCATGTTATCCCTGTTCCAGCCATTACCAAAACTAGTATGGGAGTGTTTCTTTCAGTAGCCTAATCACTCAAACAAACCCATTTCATACAATAACTATCAATCCGGAACTTTTAGCTACCGCGGGCAGAAGCAATCCAAGGTGGGGTGTCTCTAGTAACGTCCACTTGTATCATTTGGATAAAATTTAGCTTTCAGAAGAATTTCATGGAATGCACTGTACAGTGTCATCACTTACTGTTACAAATAAAATTTCCCTTTTGTATTCCACAAATGTGAGCCAGAAAAACTCAATTTTTGCTTGGTGATTCAGAAAATGTACAATGAAGTAGGCCTAATCTCATACAGAACTCATCCAGAGTTTACACAGATTACTCATTGCTAAGAAAAGCAAAGCATAGAACCCCGAGCATTATTTCCTGTAGGTCTACTACATATTCTAAACAGGATAAATTATCCTGCATGAGCCTTGGAATTTGATAAGGGACCCAGTTTAATTAGTTCTAAAATTGCTGTTGGTATAGCCTATGTGTTGTAAAGATATTCAGCAAACAAAGATAAAATATTGTGCCTTTCCAAAATAAAATAAAAATAAGACAATGTTAAAACGTTGGTAAGTCATGCTCAATGTTTTGCATTAACCGACAGTTTACAGAAAGTTCAACCCACTGGCATTTCAAACTCAAATTTCCTTGGTCATTTGGATTCCTATTTTAAGGAAGCTATGCCCACGCACACACCTACGTGAAGTACTGCATAGCCTACTGCATAGGCTACTGTAGCTAGTGTGGGTGTTGAAAATCGCTAGCCAAAAAAGGGCATCCGTTGTCACAAAGACCACCAATAACCAGACATGTTCAGGGTGTCAAATTGCATAAGGTATTAAAGGTGTCGCGTAAACTGTAAGTTTGTTGATGATATAACGTCATGATACAACTAAAAAATAAAAATCACTAACCAGCTTAAAATAATGCACCTTTATGTAAAGCTTTGGAATTGTGCAGAAGATTCTAGTTCGTGTAGCCCATATCAACGGTATCCTGTTGCTAGTTTGATGTCGTACGTAACTGTAGGGAAAATCCACTTCAGTTTCATCCCTTTAGAATGTTCGAGTGCTTATGACGCAAATATACGGGACTAAATTCAGAGCTGAAAATAGGGTATGTCTGTCCTGCTGAAAATGAACATACGAACCTCACTGAAATTAACAGGCTAGGCTAACAGCCGAATCATCACCCCTACACGAGACTACTTCAAAATGCAACTCTTGTAGTACTTATCGCCATCTAGTGGGGCCATTTATGTTACAAATTAAATGAAACTGCATCACCAACTAAAATAGTAGGCTAGGCAAAATAAAATAGCAGTTAGCTATTAAACTTACACTTGCCATATAATAGCACGCTATCGTGTTCATATTTTACTGTTAACTGTGTGAGGTGACGTAGTACACCAAACCGATTAGCTACAGAAAGAACTAGAACATTTCCGTGTTATTTCAGTCACTAATCTCTCCACACCACTGATTGCTCTACCCTGTCCTCTTTTCGAGGATTTTATGTAGAATAAAACAGCGTCCGTGTGACTGAACCAATCAGAGGCTGAATATTGTTGAGTGATATAAATAAATTAATGATGCTCCAATCCGACGTTGTAACTGCACAGAGAAAGGCTTTTCTCTTGACTGGGAGAAAGCCGATTGGTTCTTGAGATCGTACAGTGATACGGAAAGGGTAACTGAACATCTCTACATCTCAGGTTCAGGCTCTTCTCATTGCGTGCTAGGCGGAGACTGCGGGCAGCTCTTTGTTAACAAGAGTCCATCCATCAGAAAACAGGTAACGTTGATTTAAATGTAATGTGCACTTTAGTAAGCCGAAGCAAATTAATTTACATTGAATGGAAGTACATGTGATCAGGTTTTGTATAAATGGCTATATCAATTTGTATGTCGCATTTGCACGCACGTTAAAATCGTCATCTTATATTTTACGTACTGTTTTCTTTGTTGGTTTAGTTCAATCCCGCCACGGTCATTTTCGTAAACTGACATGAATTTGCTCGGCGAAGCAGCTGGATTACTACACGACCGCTCTTGGTTACCGGCGAATGGCCGCAGATGCCGGTCTCCCACTGCAGTAGAATTCATGCTTTGTCCTTCAGAGATACGAGTGGGGGAGGGTGGTAGCATGTGCTTGGTAGCAGATGGCAAGGGATGATCATATTTAATCGCGTTAGGTGCCTCGTCACATTCAGCACAGAAGCGTGGGAGCCATATTAACATGAAATCTTAAAATCAATAAAATTAAATATTTTTTGTAAGAATGTCCGCATTTTGTTGGCAACGATACAAACAGGCCTACATATGTCGCCTATATTTTTATAATCGTGTATTTAACAGATTACATATTGATCTAACGTTTTGAATGTAGACGTGGCTATTCTTTACACCAACATCTATTTAAAAATAGTTTAATGAATACGAGCAAGTGACGCAATGCACTGTCCGATAAAAGGAAATGTCCTTGGAAGCACAGTGTGGTTGCAATGTGATAATCACGTGTTGGCCTGAGCGAGGCGAGCATCCTCCAAGGGACTGCAGCCTCCATTTCCCCATTGCATTTAAAAATGTAAGCTGGAATTGTTTGACCTTAGCAAGCTGCGATTGAATATGCTATAACAATAGTGTTTCATTTATCTAAAAGCAGAACGCATAATTAATTTAATTTACTTGTAAAGCAGCTTTGCTTTATTAATAATCGTTTTAATGTAATAAAATAACATCATAGTCACCTCAGGTGTTGGTTTGGACGCGTTGAGTTGTGTTTTTATCGGTAAATTGAAACCTGAGCTGAAAATTTTTAAAAGAAGCGTTAACAGGATTGCTTAGCAACTCGGCGTGAATTGCACGGTGCAGTATCTGAATAGTCATTGCTGCCCCCTACAGGACTGTTATGCTTAATGCGTATTTGACTGTCCCTCTCGGCACAGGAACCATGTCCAAGGGAACGGCAGTTGGTATTGATCTGGGGACAACCTACTCCTGCGTAGGTGTCTTCCAGCATGGCAAAGTTGAGATCATTGCCAACGATCAGGGAAACAGGACCACACCCAGCTATGTAGCATTCACCGATAGTGAGCGACTGATTGGAGACGCTGCAAAGAATCAGGTTGCAATGAACCCCACCAACACAGTGTTTGGTAAGTTTTAAATACAGTATAAGGTCTTTAATTGCTGTACATTGCTACATACCCATGTTTTTTTGTAACTTATGTTGCCCTCAAAAAATCATGTGATTTCCACCAAGTTTCTTGTTGGGTATATGATCTTTAAAGTACTTTGTGGCTCACAGTGATGAAGTTGATTCCTAAGTCATTCGTAGTTTCCACCAGAGGTTGAAAAACCAAAGACGGCCCAAGTACCTTCCTTGGATGTCTGAGTGAGCAGCCATTAGTAAGCTTGTTAAGCCAGATTGAAATCTAGTGCAGGTCACCATCTTAACATAGAGTTTTTTATATTGGACTGTTCTTAACAGATGCCAAACGTCTAATTGGCAGAAGGTTTGAAGATTCTGTTGTGCAGTCTGACATGAAGCATTGGCCGTTCAACGTTGTCAATGACAACAGTCGTCCTAAAGTGGAAGTTGAATACAAAGGGGAGACCAAAACCTTCTACCCTGAGGAGATCTCATCCATGGTGCTGGTCAAGATGAAAGAAATTGCGGAAGCCTATCTAGGAAAGGTAAGTTTTGTTCAGTGCCTGAGTTTGAAGTGAGATGTTTTGAAGGTCTTGCTTTTTTAATTGTGCATCATTGTTAATTCTCCTTAATTCAGGCTGTTACAAACGCTGTTGTGACGGTACCAGCTTACTTCAATGATTCCCAGCGGCAAGCTACCAAGGACGCCGGTACAATTTCAGGTCTAAATGTTTTGCGAATCATCAATGAACCAACTGCTGCTGCTATTGCTTATGGATTGGACAAGAAGGTAAGACTTTCATTTTACTTCCATATAAAACTTGATGGAAGTTTCAGAAAGTAATGTGGATAAGTGAATAAAATTGAGAAGTATAACAGAAATTGTTAGATGCAAAAATCGTTTGTTACTGGTTATAGGTTATTTGGGTAAAACCTGGAATTACATGTTTTTACATGCATGCATAAATGTTCAGTCCTGTGCTTTCTCAAGAAATATAATGACTAAAGATTATATATGTACTTTCCATGAATGTGTGGTGGATGTCTTATTTATGGGGAAAAAAAGCTAAAACCCCTTAATTTTCCAGGTTGGTTCAGAACGCAACGTCCTTATTTTTGATCTCGGTGGTGGCACGTTTGATGTCTCCATCCTGACCATCGAGGATGGAATCTTTGAAGTGAAGTCGACGGCTGGAGACACTCATCTGGGTGGTGAAGACTTCGATAATCGCATGGTCAACCACTTCATTGCCGAGTTCAAGCGCAAGTACAAGAAGGACATCAGCGACAACAAGAGAGCTGTCCGCCGTCTCCGCACCGCCTGTGAGAGAGCCAAGCGCACCCTGTCCTCCAGCACCCAGGCCAGTATCGAAATTGACTCCTTGTACGAGGGCATCGACTTCTACACCTCCATTACCAGGGCTCGTTTTGAGGAGCTGAACGCTGACCTGTTCCGTGGCACCTTGGATCCGGTCGAGAAGTCTCTCCGTGATGCCAAGTTGGACAAAGCCCAGATCCACGACATTGTCCTGGTCGGCGGCTCTACGCGAATCCCCAAGATCCAGAAACTGCTTCAAGATTTCTTCAATGGCAAGGAGCTCAACAAGAGCATCAACCCTGATGAAGCTGTCGCTTATGGTGCAGGTAATGCTCAATATCAGTTTGTTAACTGTCATATACTCTTGCTGTGATGAAGTTGATTCCTAAGTCATTCGTAGTTTCCACCAGAGGTTGAAAGACCAGAGATGGCCCAAGTACCTTCCTTGGATGTCTGAGCGAGACCACAGTAATATATGGAGCTGAACTCTTATTTTCAGTGTGAGTGATGCCCCTTTTCCTTATTGACAGCGGTCCAGGCTGCTATCCTGTCTGGTGACAAGTCTGAGAACGTTCAAGATCTGCTGCTGCTTGATGTCACCCCTCTGTCTCTGGGTATTGAGACAGCTGGTGGCGTCATGACCGTTCTGATAAAGCGCAACACAACCATTCCCACAAAACAGACCCAGACCTTCACGACCTACTCAGACAACCAACCCGGTGTGCTCATCCAGGTGAGAGTTTGAATGGGATTGTGGTGTTTTCCTGATTGTTCGCTGTGATGAAGTTGATTCCTAAGTCATTCGTAGTTTCCACCAGAGGTTGAAAGACCAAAGATGGCCCAAGTTACCTTCCTTGGATGTCTGAGCGAGCATTAAGGCAGAGCTGACCTATTGATCATGTCATCTTGTGTCAGTGAAAATGGTTGTCAAATAATGGGGGATTATGTCAAGTTATTAACTAGTGATTTTTACACAGGTCTATGAAGGTGAAAGAGCCATGACAAAGGACAACAACTTGCTGGGCAAGTTTGAGCTGACAGGCATTCCCCCAGCACCCCGTGGTGTTCCGCAGATCGAAGTCACCTTTGACATTGACGCCAATGGCATCATGAATGTCTCTGCGGTTGACAAGAGCACTGGCAAGGAGAACAAGATCACAATCACCAATGACAAAGGTACAGGGGGGAATTTTACAGGGGGGTTAAAAGTATATGCTTACCTTGACTACATGCCGTGAGTGTTGGAATTCCTCAATCTGAATGTTGAATGCAAACAGGTCGTCTCAGCAAGGAGGACATTGAGCGCATGGTCCAGGAGGCTGAGAAGTACAAGGCTGAGGATGATGTGCAGCGCGATAAGGTGTCCTCCAAAAATTCTCTGGAGTCCTACGCATTCAACATGAAATCCACCGTGGAGGATGAGAAGTTGCAGGGCAAGATTAGTGAAGAGGACAAACAAAAGATCTTGGACAAGTGCAATGAGATCATCAGCTGGCTGGACAAGAATCAGGTGTGGGCACATTTGCATTCCACCAGTAGTCTTAAGCCTTGCTAGTTCGTCTTCCTATTTGAAGCATTCATTGTAAATGGATAGAAATAGGTGTTGCCTAACCCAAATATTTTGGCAGATCCAGTTGTGTAAAAATTAAAATCATGCAAGGCGCCCCTGAACATATGTATTATGATTTACACAGTAATTCATTGAAATTGACTGTAATTTTGTGTCTCTGTCAGACTGCGGAGAAGGAAGAGTTTGAGCATCAACAGCAGGAGCTGGAGAAGGTGTGCAACCCCATCATCACCAAGTTGTACCAGAGTGCTGGGGGTATGCCAGGGGGAATGCCAGGTGGAATGCCTGGAGGGTTCCCAGGAGCGGGGGGTGCTCCCACTGGTGGTGGTTCCTCAGGGCCAACTATTGAGGAAGTCGATTAAAGATAATGTTGATGTGGCAACAAATGTGCTAATGTGCAGGGGCCCAAATTGTACGCCAAAGCTGGACATTGGCTGATCATTATTTATTGAAACAGAATATAGCTGCTTTGTTCTCAATACTTGAACATGCCCACTGTAGACACTGCAGTGTAGTATGGTGTGAGCTCTCCAAGTCAGGAGTTCCAGTGTATTAAAAAAAAAAAAAAAAAAAAAACTTAAATGTTGAACTTGCTTTATTTAATAGTGTATGCGTTTTGAGTCTAATTTCCACTCACATTGTAATAGAGGGCACATTTGCACATATGCAGTTCTAATTATCTTTTTTGATGATTCAATTCATGTACTCTTTTTCAAATTAGGTAGTTCATGTATGAAAGGATGTATTAGGTATTTACGAAAGTATGAATGTCATCCAGCTTCACATTGGTAGATATGGGCCATTTGGGTCTAAAGCCAGACAATATTAAAGTAGCTAAATCAGCTTGTACAGCAACAATGTTTCTAGAGGCTATAGTACAATGTATATAGTAGAACTCATGCTGTACGGTTTACATTGAGAGTAGCAGTCTCAGGTTACATGGTCCAGAGAAGAGTATTCCAACTATAAACATTTGGATAATTTCTTGAATTTGGTAATATTAATCTAAACAAACTGTAGGTACATCACTAAAAGCTACTTGTACATTTTCTTGCTTTAAACCACAAACTGCAGAATATCCTATAAATATGCTTTGGTCTGCATCTGATGCCACACTGGGGCTCATTCTTGCACTGGAACAGTGCTTTGGAAGAGCCGCTCCACAGCCTAGTCTACAATTTGCTAGTTCTGACAAAATATATACACGCATTTATCAACATTTTTGCATTATAACCCCGATGAATTTAAATCCGAAAGATTCAGGTTCACCTGTAGAATTTTAGAGATCGTAACCGATAGGGGACGAGTTGGTCGGGCAATGCCGGTCCTGGAGGGCCAGTGTATGATTTTACCAATCACCCAGGTTAAACGAGCCGATTGGCTTTATACAGCAACACCAGTTCACTCCTAATTAGATCACAGTAAAACGTTTCCTACAGGGGACACAATAACTTCATCTGTCATTTGTGCGCTTAAAACATTTTGCCAAATGTCAGAGGGCATACATTTTAGGAGGAATCTATTACGGCCCCAAGTTAAAATCAAAGCTAGAAACGGATACGACGCTCGCTGCACCTCTGGTTTAGAAGTAGGCTGCAAGTCCAGGCACAGCTTACCTAAATGAGGTGCAAGTGAAACCAGTAGTTCATAGAGGTCCCCGATTTGGATAATAATAATAGCCATATTAAACAATGCTAATCCGACATTTTATAAATTGCTTGTTTAACAGGAGCCATTGCTGTGGCTGAAGGTTTACCTTCAATTACACTAAAGTCTAACAAAACAATCGCCACATGACATGTAAAGGGAGTTTTTTTTTTTTTTTTTATTCAATGACTGCAACAATGCAATCATCCCACTCAAATTCCAGTTTGCCAATCAGGCTTAATCACTGACCCGCAAGATTAGTCTACGGCTGCGTTCGAATAGTCAAAAAAATTACGTCTTATGTCTTTTCCTAACCACTTTTCCTTGACCTCGATGGAAAACGTCATGAGGTCAAGGAAAGATGTGAAGGAGAATTCATAATGACTTAGCACCGCGGTTGTCTTTTCCTAAGAGAATCCGACTGCACTTACACTAGGCTACGTAATTATGCGACGGCTAATGTTATTGACGTGGGTCTGCCGTGGTGAAACTACAGTGTTCCGAAAATTGACTACTAAAAGCGCATCTACTTCGCCCCGTGCGTTCTTACCTTGTTGTTTCATGCAGGCTATATAAACGTGGACAATCCGGTGAAAAATATTACTTCATTACCAAGGCTGGAATTGAAATGAAAAAAAGGAATATCAGGCTACCAGTCACAAAAGTGAAACGATTGTCATGTTGAGAATGGTTGCTCACGCTCACCCTCCTGTCCACTCATATGTATCGACATGAATCCCAATTAGTATGATTGTATGAAAATAATTGTTAAATTTAATGCAAAATAGGCATAACATGTTAGGCCTACAAATCTAGCCTACTACTGTACATATCATTCTTAAGTTTCAAACATGTTGAATTAAAAACATCATCCGGCTAAAAACGTCTCATATCCCTTTTTCTGGAAAGACAGACTTCTGTGTTATGGTTAATATGCTGATTATGATCTGATATAAGCCTATGCATATAATACCACCACACAACTCATGTTGATCGTTTGTTTTCGTGAACGACCGAATGGTGCGTCGCTTTAAATGTTGCTGCTGAATTGTGGGACGGCATTATCTCCTTTCCTTTCGTTTCCTTTCGGTTCAGTGTGCCCTATGCTAAAGATATATGGACAAAATATGTTTAAAAAAAAAAAAAAAAAATTAAAAAAAATGTGGACAACGCTACTGTGACGTCACCCATTTACTCTCCGTGGGTCTCTAAAACACGTTTTGAATCTCAATGGCGGGCGCGGCCATGTTGTCGATTTGGAGCCAAAACCATAGAGTTAAGCGGTCTTGTGATTTTTACAATGTGATTGACAGTCCGGTGCGGAAAAGCCCATCAACCTGAATGAACTTGAGGCTAGCTGACTGTCTGCCGTTATCTTTTAAAATATATTATCAAATGTTTACGGAGTTTAATTTTCATCCGTGACTGTACTGTGTCATGTAGGCTAATCACGTTTTATGTATGACATTAAAAATACAATTATGTTCAGTTATCTTCAATTTATGTTTCTCAGCAAAACGAATATGCTTAGCTAGCATATCAGCTTGCCAGTGAGCTAGGTAGGTTATCCGTGGTTATCTCACGCATTAGCAATATGAACCACAGGGGAAGAACATCGATTGATGGTCAATCAATCAGAGATGTGTAGGCTACTGGTGATTTGACTAGGCTAATTTTCGTATAACTGTCTGGTAGACCTGCTGTTAACCGAGCAAGTTATCGTCGTAGGTTTTCGCCACAGTCAGTTAATGAGCCAGTAACTGCTACTAGCTAGGCTACTCCATCGCCGTTTGTGGTGTTCACTTGCTGGGTGACGCTAGCTGACCGATCGTTCGCAAGTCACTTTCTACCGAATAAAAATTAACACCGTCAGCGGTGATTAACAAATCTACCAAGTATTTTAAGAACTGATCTGCAGGCGTGTAAATTTGACAACGCAATTGTACAGCTGGTGCACGAAGACAAAAATAATGTACATTGAATTTCTAATTATTAGGCTATTTTTTTTTCTTGTAAATCATCAAAACCAATGGAGAAAAGCCAATATACGCAAGGAGCCGCCAGGACCGATTCTGAGAACCACTGTCTTAAATACTCTTGTCGGACTCTTAAATGCTAAAAAAAACATGTTCCTTTCTAAATGCCAGTCTTACAAAGATGGTTCATTTCGTTAAATTCTGTGCGTGTGATTCCATCGTGTGTTGTACGTTCTTCAGCAAATAAACCGGCTTAAGACTCTTAATTCGCTTCCTGAAACTGAAAATTTTGAAGTGTTTATCCCAAAATCTGGATTATAGTAGCTTTGTCACATGCGTGAAGCATGGCCCAGGCAGACATTTACAGAATGTACACGACTGACAAGCCGTCAAACACGTTTGACAGATTTAATATTTGCCGGTTAGAGTTAGCTAGTCAAATGGCTTGGTAGCCGAAGTTGAACTGTTTTAGCATAGGCTACTGGACTACCAAATATAGCAAGGTGATTACGCTTTCTGCCAACTAATTATTTGGTTAAGTAGGCTAAAGGAAATGGTAAAAATGACTCGGCTACCGAAAAACTTCAGAGGAGGATTATTTTATGGTCGTCTAGTGGAGCTGTACATAGCACACGCCATAATGAAATCACTACGAAATGGGATGCCTGCATTTTCGGACTTCGCACAGGTGTAGGCCTACCGTGGTCGGAGCCGCAATGTCAAGGCCAAGAGGCGCCACCTCCCACCCCAGTGACCATAGACTGTAGCCCCTACTGTATCTTACACCGCTGCAGTAATCAGGAAGAGACGCAAACTGTACCTCATTGGTCCACAACAAATATAACAGTGTCCAAATGACACATAATGAAATCGACCCATGGACAGTCATAATACGAATAAAATACACATTGTGACTATTTGTTCTCATGATAAAAAATTGACTTTGCATTTTGACCGCATTTGTACCGTAGACTTGCATGGAAAACGGATATGAAAACACCTATACTGGAGCCAAACGTAGTGGCGCTAGTGAGCAACCAGGAACAACAAGACCAGGAAATGAGCTTCAAAAGCGTCTGGTTTTGGGCGCTTGATAAGGAAGCATTGAAGCACCTTTCCTTAGCATTTAGAGAATTCGACCAGCTCTTATCATGGCTGCCACTTAGATACTTCCGGGTCACTTCACTCAGTTGGGAACTTTCCTAAGCAAAAAAAGACTATCCGGACGCAGGCTACGGCTAGTGGAAGAAAACGACAGACATGCATGTATATGTCTATGGAAAACAATCATAGGTTTGGTATAATCTACGGACGACATTTGTAGGTACTTTCCGTTCATATGCGCATGCGCTCATCATCCAGGCTTTGTTTATACACTCATCCCTATGAATTCAACATGCAATAAAAACGCACGTTTTAGACACTCAACAGTACTGGGCATTTATTAAAGAAATAAATCGAACAGTTTATTGATAACACATTTTAAACTGACAAGGTTATACCACATCCTACATTTCCACAAAAATAGTTGATGTACAGCATTAGTTACAAATAAAATCAGTTGGTCCATTAACAAATTGTTATTTCCTTGCAGACAAGCGTCACCATTTGAGTTCGCCTAGCTTTTGCTGTCCATAAAGTGTGCGAACGTAGCGATGTGGCTTTGCATGCCTTTATCTTCAAATAAACATTCACCGCGAAGTGCAACGTAGCCTAGTCTTAAAATCCGCGAGAAATGTCCAAATAGGAAATGGTACGTGTAGCAACAAGACGGAGTTCAATTTAAAATGACAAGTGGTTGGAGTCCATTTACAGGCGCCCCCAAAACCAGTTCGGTAGAAAGGCCAATTGACATGGACCGTTAGGCAGTAACGGAGGAAAAGCTCTTAATATTGAAGTGGGCGGCTCTGTATAGCCTTTGGTGGATGTGCATTCGATTAAATCCTGGTTACTTGCTCTTTGCTGGCTTCTCGGTTTTCTTGGGCAGCAGCACAGCCTGGATATTGGGTAAAACTCCACCTTGTGCGATGGTTACGCCGCCTAAAAGCTTGTTCAGCTCCTCGTCGTTGCGGACAGCCAGCTGCAGGTGGCGGGGGATGATCCTAGTCTTCTTGTTGTCTCTGGCAGCGTTGCCAGCCAATTCTAGGATCTCAGCGGTCAGATACTCCAGCACTGCAGCCAGGTAAACGGGAGCCCCAGCACCAACTCGCTCTGCGTAGTTGCCTTTGCGCAGCAATCTGTGAACACGGCCCACTGGGAACTGTAACCCGGCGCGAGAAGAGCGAGATTTTGCCTTAGCGCGGGCTTTACCACCAGTTTTACCTCTGCCAGACATAATTTATATTGAGCCTTACACGAATTTTATGACTGTCGTACAACCTACCGCGTACCACGAACTACTTCACCAGGCCATCAATTTTAATGTAAATCAGGAAGGATTTTATATTTATACTCAATGTGTTCTTTTGATTGGTTAAAAGAAGTAGTAGGCATTTAACCAATGGTAATACTCGAATGTCTGAATGGCAGCACATAGAAGGCCAATCGAAATAAGAACAGTTTGCGCTTCCATTTGCATAGCAACACTATAAATAAAGGACAGAAGGGCGGTGTCAGAAGACTGGTTACGTGCGATAGATGAATTGTTGTGTTTTGTGTGGTAGCGTATAACGATAAAAGTACAGATTCGAGAATATGCCGGAGCCTGCTAAGTCTGCCCCCGCCCCGAAAAAGGGCTCAAAAAAAGCGGTGACAAAGACTCAGAAGAAAGGCGACAAAAAGCGACGCAAAACGAGGAAAGAAAGCTATGCCATTTACGTGTATAAAGTGTTAAAACAGGTGCACCCGGACACTGGCATCTCCTCCAAAGCAATGGGCATCATGAACTCTTTTGTCAATGACATTTTCGAGCGCATCGCAGGTGAAGCTTCTCGCTTAGCCCATTACAACAAGCGGTCAACCATCACGTCACGCGAGATCCAGACCGCTGTGCGACTACTGCTGCCTGGAGAGTTGGCCAAGCACGCTGTGTCTGAGGGTACCAAGGCTGTAACCAAGTACACCAGCTCCAAGTGAACTTGCCGTCCATACGATGTCATCGAGAAGGCCTAAGGCTGACCCATCACTTCATGGCGGAGAACGATGGCCATTTTAACCACGTACTTACTACCGAAAACTGGAAAACATTACGCAAGCGTTTTGATCACCAAGTATGAATGAACTCTCCACGTTGCGGCTGTTTTCTTGCTGACTTTGATGTGCGCTGCTTATGCTCATTATTATGCGTCCAAATCAGTTAAAACTGAAGACATGCTACCATTTAACTGTGACGTTCATTGCATGCACGTGTATGGTTGCAGATACAAGCGCAATGTGAGCTGCTGGTCACTTGAAAGAAATTTGATAGGCTTATAGGGTGCTTAATTTCTCCAATTTTGCCTTCATCCTCCGAAGGACTTGCCTATATTAAAGGTTTTCCTCAAATGGTGTAAAATACAGACGACACCACGAGTTAAAATCTGTCTATAGCATTATTTTAATGTGCTGTTAAGTAGCCAGTTGTATGTATATAAACTCATGTCTTAACTCCTGAAATGTTTTTATTTTTCGCTACTGTCTAATAAAATTTACCTTGATTTAATATTCTAAAACGTGTTGCTTAAGGTGAGCTTCGATGACTAAGCGTTGATTTCAGCATCCGCTTGCATGTCTATTCATTAAAAAAAAATTGGTCGTATTGTGTTGTATATTCTCAAGTGTCCTTAAATTAGGGCAGTCATTCCGACCAAAGGACAATTTGTTCTGTGATTTCATCCAGATAATACAAAAACACAATGGGTGGGATACGACTATCATAGCTTGGCGACATATTAAAGCATTTTGCCTGCGGGAGGGGAGAGAGGAAATGGGAAACCAATGCGTGATATTCTGAATAGGTGTTGGCATACATGGCAAACTAATATTAAATACACTGAGCAGATTACCATAGACCATAATGTGTATTGAGTACATGTTTGGTAATAATACCTTGAACAAAACTAGTATGACATTTTGCGGGAGACTGATCCATTGTACCTGCTTGGAACCAAAGATATTTATGTGCTTGCAAAGTATAGTTTGCTTTCCTGAAAAGCAAAACTGTGACCACAAAATTACATATAAAACCGACTTGATGTTAGGGAATTGAACCCTTTCTTAACAGATTACAGTGATAAGCCAACGTTCTTTCAAAACATTTCAGTTTCTCAACAGTCCAGGTTCAGGCAGAGGATATATACGCAAGAGCATTCATATCTCAGACTTCTTAAAAAGAACACTTTGTGAGCTGTCATTTATTTTGAAGTTGTCTTTTTCAATTGTAGTTTTCCTGTGAGTTTTGGAAACACTGCAGACCAGTGGTTGAGATGTACACTGTCAGAAAAAAATGGTAGCTGTAGGGATAGAATGGCCTGTTGCTGGGGCAGTAATCTCAAAGGTAAGCCCATTGTACCCTTACCCTTATAGATTAGTATTAATAAGGTACAAATATGACCCAGTGAGGGAACATTTACAGGAAGTGTACCTTAGAGAACAAATTTACCCATAACATACCCCTTTTCTGACAGTGTATGAAAGGTAAGGTGTTTTGAGTGAAACTGTGTAAAAATAAACACATTAGCGATATTAAACAAACACAAAAAAAAAATGTCAGCGAAAATTATTCCAACACTACTCAGATAAACAATGTACATTTTTAAGATGGTTTTGCTCATTTAAGAATATTTGGACGTAGATTAATCATTGACAGAATCTGGGAAATTTACAAGCAACATTTTCATACATACATACAAGCACACACACGTGCACACCCACACACATACACAGTATTTGGGCATATTTATCCAGGGTAATTTTGAAAAATAAGAAATTAGAGAATACATTGACAATCAGCAATACACAATACAACCTATATGAAAAGAAAACAAAATCCAAAGCAATCAATATCGTAATTTGATAGAGAGTAGAGAACTGACTGCAGTGGGCTAGTCTCCTGAGTTTACAATGAAATAAATTTCACGTTATAGTGTTACAATACTTACACTTGAAAGTACAATTTTATTGTAGCCTGAATAGGTGTTTCCATTTACATAGACCAAGAGAGGGAGGTATACATTTCTTTGTTCTCATGGAGCTTAAATCCAAGGGCCCTGTAAAAATATGACTATATCAAAATGACAATATTCCACAAGTTCTTTGCCTTGAAATGGTCAGACAAGAGAACAAAATCATTTCACTATTGTGCTAGTCAATGAGCAGCTATTTTTTTAATAACAAATGTCAGTTGTCAGAATTGTGTGTACGTTGGTGCCTGGTTGTCAGAATTGCGTGTGCGTTGGTGCCTGGTTGTCAGAATTGTGTGTGCGTTGGTGCCTGGTTGCTTCTGCAAAGGTTTGTAATCCATATTTCTACTAGCAAGTTTTTTCTCTGGGTAATTTGGGAAATGGGCTGTGCACATTCAAAGGAGATTCAAAGATGGATAGGTTGGCCTCTGCAAATGCCAATGTGCACAAGCACAAGGAGGCAGCCAGAGAATCACCTTCTGGCGCTGGTGACGGGTTATGAGAAGCAAATGTCTACGTGTTCAATATCACCATGGAAACCCCTTGATCGCAGAAATGTATCAAAATGTGAAATTTTGTCTTTTGAGCCTTAACGCGATGTGTGTGTGTGTATGTGTGTGTGATAAATTGAATATATTATGAAAGCACAAAGATGTAAATCCACATAATTTGAATGAGTATCTTTAAAATCTTAAAAGATATACAAAATGGTGAAATTAAGGCTGTATTACATATAAACATGATGTGTGTGTGTGTGTGTGTGTGTGTGTGTGTGTGTGTGTGTGTGTGTAAATACCAGAGAGGTAAAAAAAAAAACTAAAAAAAAACAATAGGTGTCCCAGACATGAAACATGATACTAGACATACAGTACATCAATGGTGGCTTAATCTGCTCATGTTGCACTCTCGGCTTCCCCTTGTTTTTTCATAACCATTTGCTTTGTTTCCAATGTCCCCTTTCACGCCCATTCACCGGAAAGGAGGACAGCATAAATATCTGTGTTTCAGAAAGAGCGAACAGGAGATGAGACGAGAGAGGAGGCAAGGAGGCAAGATGACATCCACCTACCCAAGGTACATCTCATCTACAATCATAAACCGACCAAAAAATAATTGCATTTAAAGATGACGCGATTATCTTATAGTCACTTTATAAGTCGTTTAACAGAGCTCTTGCTTCAGATTTTTCTGAAGGGGTTTTAAAATTTTTAAAAATTTATTTAACCTGTTTACTTGGATATTGTAAATGCCAGAACTAGATAGCCAATATTATTTTAGAAGTGCCTTTACCTGCCTTTCCTCTCCTTATGATTTTTTACATTTTTATTCAGGAAAGCCAAGGCAACCAGAAGGAAGGGATTATAATACAGAAAGTGCTATAGGAAAGAATCAAACCTCTGGCTGCACAGGGGGATTTGTATACGAGTTGAATGTTGGCTGCCCCACAAACTGTGCCACGTTGTCTCTGGCGTGAGCAAGAGAGATGGGCATACTGCCCATACTGTTCAAGAACAAAATTAAATTGATCTTTTTGAGATTTTGTGTAATTTTCTATAAGGTTAATATTTCTGATAAATTTCTATGGCCTTTATGTATTACAGTACTTCAAATGATTCTCATGGACAGTGGAAACCATGTGGAATTATTCTTCATTCTTTATTTACTATTAGTAGTAGTTATGTTACTGCTTAACCATTAGGTAGGTTTGTTTTTGAAATGTTTTTGTTCCAAATTATAAGTTAGTGTTCTAGAATTCCATTGGTTTCAGTTACCAGCTAAGAAAATTGTAGTCACATATTTGTGATCTCACCTTAAAGGGTTAAAATATGAAAACAGTCCAATGATGCTTATAACCAGATAGATTTAGTTCACTTAGATTTTTCCGCATAGTTCTTTATATCTCTATGTGATGAAGGTATATCTTCTTGTGTCTGGGAACCATTTTATCATTTAGCCATTCAGGATGAATTTTTTGCATGATATCAGAAAACGGCCATATGGAAAACTATATTATGCATTTCTCTGGAGAAAACCAACCACTAATATGTATCTACATAGAAACATAGGGCATGACTGAAAGCAAACCGAAATTGAAATTGAGAGTAATCTGTGGCACTGATTTAATATATTTTCGATATAGGTGTTTCTTGTGGATGTTTAATGATGTAATGCATTAATGATATAACATTATTTCAGTCTATATTTTTAGTCTCGCCAGAGACTACAGACAAAAATGTATTTTAACCCCCCCCCCCCCCCCCCAAAAAAAGAGATTTTCAGCTTGTGACTACTGAATGAAGGTCAACGAGTGCCTGCTTCCTAATATCTGGGTTTTGTCCTCCCGCTTGCAGTCTGAGGACAATGTGGCTGGCTCTACTTTTGTATCATTTTTGCCTGATTCTCCAGTGTCAAGCCCAGTCCATGATTGCATGCCTCACCGATCCTACATTCAGGGAGCCAGGTTAGTGAGCTGGTTATGATCAAAATCGTTCTCCTTAAATTGTCGAAGGGAGAGTGAGGTTTCGTCAGCCTTATAATGGACAAAGCTACAATGACTTGCTGGTTTCCGACTTGTCTGCATTTACATTGCATCCATTTATACAGCTGGATATACACTGAAGCAATGCAGGTTAAGTACCTTGCTCAAGGGTACAACGGCAAATCTGTCAAATCTGGAAGTCAAACCTGCAACTTTTAGATTAGTCTAGCTCCATACCCATTATACTACACTGTCGGTTTCATGAAGCCTCACTCTGCTGTCTCTGCTTTATTGTACATGCATCTAATCAGTAGGAAATAAAATAAATTCTGTAAAAGACCTGTTGACAGTGGTTGTTGGAACAATATCGTGTCTGCTCTGAAACCCATTTTACCCACTTACTCTCAAGGTTGTTTCTGTGTCCTGTTGTTAATTACGTGCCTGTTAATTGTTCCCTTGTGTGTCATTGTGTGTTTCTCCCCAGTCCACGCTGACATCATGGTGAAGTGTGGAACAGAGAGAATGGACCTCAGCATACTGTTATGTCCAGTCTATTTTAGAGGGTACAACGAATCACTTATGGCCTTAAATGCTCAGTACAGCAAGCCTGAGTGTCATGGAACCCCTGACTGGACAGTCAGCCCACCTGTCTTGAGGTTTAAATTGGCCATAACTGAAGATGCCATTTCTGCCTGTTCTAACAAGCTGAGGGTATGTGATTCATATGAATGGATTAGTCTTTTAGTTCAGTGACTATGGCATAAAAATAAATAATAAAATAAAAACTAATAATATAAATACAGATAAAACATTTTATGTGTATTTTTGCCTGTTTACAAGTCATCTTTATATGTATGAACCTCATAACCTTATGCTTGGCCAAGCCTCAAAACAACAGATCTCACTGGAGGTGCTTGCTGGTAACACAATTTTGTCGTTTGTCCTGGGTACAGATCATACAGGAAGTTGGCTCAGGCCTTTTCTCGGACTATTCCAGTGTTCAATTTGTTAACATCTCCGGAATCATCAACTCCCTGGATCCCAGCGCTGGCACCATCACCTACCGACAAGAGATGATGTACATCTTTTCCTGTCGGTATCCACTCCAATACCTCGTCAACAACACTCAAATGAGTGTGTGAGTCCCTCTTTTTCATTTTAAATGCTGGCACAAACTGAAAAACTCTCCCTGTTGTCATCAGTTGTCCATTTTTGGCATCACAAGACCACTTTTCCCCAGATAATATTTGTTTTTTTGCCGAACTCATCTGCCTTAATTGCACTACTACCAAAAACGTGTCAATTTTTTGTGTGTGATTGTGAATTCCAGAAGACACATTTGTGAATTATTATCCTTAATATTACCGAATGCTAGTACTCCACAACCTGGCAAAAGGCACAGTTCTGGATGTCATAGATTGGTGTCACATCTATCACAAGCCACTCTATTGGAAATTAAAAGAATTCTTATTGCGCATGCATTCTTACAGAAAGCCGAATGCTTTTATTTTTTGCCAAAGTCATTAGTTGCTAAAAGAAACCCAGCCTATGTTCTGTCTCAGCTTTCCCTCATTCTGGGTCTACTTCTAACAGCCACTCTGCTTTGAAACAGATCTGGGGTGAGTGTTGCCATCAAGGACAATAACGGCAGCTTTGTTAGCACTCTCAGCATGCGCCTATATGAGGTAAGCAGAGCTCCCGGCCAGGTTCCTGTTGGGTAACAGGACTGTTAGTACAGTAATAGTACTACTTATGCCACTCATGTGACCTAGCATGTAATTGAGAGGTTGTTAGTCGCTGGAGAACTCTCTAGACTCCAGCCCCTGAGAAGAAAGATCAGGGTGCCTGGGTATAGATGGAATTACATGTTGCCAAGGGTTCTGCAACTCTGGTCCTGGAGAGCCAGAATCTGCCGGTTTTGGTTTTCACCTTAAAATTACCAATCAATTCAGACACAAGAAAGCAGGGCACCAAAAAAATCAATGGTTTAAAAGGGAAACAGGGCTGAATTTTTCAGAGGTATGGCAACGGAGAGGGTGAGAGAATGAAGCACACATCAGCCTTTATACCGCGGCCAATTACATACTTTAAATCTTGGCCTTATGTTACCACCATTCCCGCCACTCATGACACTTCAGGAGAGAAACCTCTTCAGAAGAAGACTGTAAAAACATAGCAAGCCCTTCAATAGGCCCCATGTAAGGTGAGTTACAGTAACAGTGAAAACCAGGAGACCTTGTGGCTCTCCAGAACCAGGTTTGCAAACTCCTGAGTGCTCATGTTCTGCAGCTGAGGTTAATAGTCATCCTCTCTGTCTCCTGGGGATTTAAGGATAGTGCCTACTCAACAGCCCTTATGGTCCCTGAAAATGGACTGAAGCTGAAGAAACGTATTTTTGTGGAAGTCAAGGCTTCAAACCTCACGGAAAGGTACCAATATCTGTCATCTGAACCCCAAGCTTCATGCTATAGCCCTGTCTACACAGCAATCCTTTGACTGAATGGCAACAATGTTCTCTTGTATTGGCATTCATAAGCCAGTTGACTGTGTGCATGTTCTACTATACAGCTGAGCATTTGAAATAACATAGTATCCCATAATGTATAAACACACATGTATAAATACGCACGCACGTGCACTCACACACACACACACACACACACACAGTAGCTTGCATTCACATGTAGATCATGTATTGACTAAGTGGATCAAGAATGTAAGCTCAGGGCATTCCTTTTCAATGTAACTCTTTCTTCCAAAGGTTTAATGTACTTCTGGACCGCTGCTATGCAACAACCAATCCCTTTCCATCCAACAGCACCTTCTATGACCTGTTTGTGGGGTAAGTCAATCTGCCCAGTGCACTGATTTGAATACTGATGACCGACTCTCAAACAGACAGCAGCCATAACCCTAGCTGTGTTAGGCTGCTAGCCACACCCAGGATATAGGGCATGCCTTGCCATGTACGCCTGCAATGGGTTGAGGAAAAAGTGACATCGTTGACATATTGACTAAATATATGTATAATTATAGCCAGCTTGCTAAAATAAAATAAAAAACGAAATCCCCCAATTAAGAATTTCTGGACTGAATTCTATTTAAATCTTTTTCTCTTTACTCTGATTTAATGTATTTTGTATGGAATATAAACTGAGGAATTCCCAATTTTGTCAGAAAAATTAAAATCAAGAAAATGAGGCACATTAATTGCAAATAAATGCAAATCCCTGTTTTTCTTTGGAAAACTAGTTTGGCTAGTTCATTTTGGTGTTTGATATTTAATTGTTTTGAAAGTTTAATCTTTAATCAA
Organism: Anguilla anguilla; assembly: GCF_013347855.1. Lineage (NCBI taxonomy): Eukaryota > Metazoa > Chordata > Actinopteri > Anguilliformes > Anguillidae > Anguilla > Anguilla anguilla. The sequence continues at coordinate 23,690,416 of NC_049209.1, forward strand.
TCCTTAATCTTAAATTTAATTTAATATATATTTATTAAAGTCAAGCCATCTCAGTCATGTCAGTGCATCATGTGTCTCTTGTTTCAGGTGCAACCGCGATGGACAGACTGTTGTAGCAGTAAACGGTGACGCACAGAAGGCGCGCTTCTCCTTCGAGGCATTCCGATTTGTGGAGCACAAGGACCAAACGGTCTCCACCTTCTACTTGCACTGCGCCACCAGGCTCTGCGAGCAGTCCACATGCATCGCCTTACGGCCGGTAAATCACCCGGGAGCTGCTTCGTACGCACCCAGACACTGATCCAACCAGTATCAGTGGCTGCTCACTGCTGTGCTGCTCCCATACAAGCGTATTACAAAAAAGAAGAAAATATGCACTGCCGCTATTCTCCGGTGGTCTACCTGCGAGAAATTGCAGTTTATATTTAACTATGAATTCATTACAATTTTCAAAAGGATATTTAATGAACCTGACGAAAGCGTGTGCAAAATGGCAGAGGTGGGTATGATGAACAGTGTACCACTCTGGGTCTGCTTGTAATTCAAACACTACCTGTAGAAGCACACCTGGCCACTTCATACAGGTAGGCTAGTTAGCACCAAATCTAACAATAATCAGTCCCAAAGAAGAAAGCCTTCCAGTCATTTCATAATATTCCATTGATCTCAAATGGATGGTTATTTAATGTGTGGACAAATTTTCTGTACTGTAGTAGGCTACTTTCATCACACTAGTGTGGTGACTGCCATATTCTTGGTATGGCACACAGACCTACACTGGATTAAAGACTCGTTTGTGATGTGAAGCATACTGCACACACTCATATGTTCCATTTAAATTCAGTCCTGTCAACTTCCAACTCACTCCATTCAGTAGGCTACAGGAGGACACTATAAATTCTTCTCTATGAAACCAAGACTTCGAAGACCAGCAAATCTCAAATTCCCATTTTACAGAGTGGTCCCATCATAAATGCATCCGTGTGGTGGAGCGTGCCATCGCATGCTACAACAGTTATTATGGGAAGGGTATGGATTTCCAGGCAACATCTTTCAACCGTTATTCTTCCGCCCCTCAGAACTGTACAAGCGCCAGGAGGAAAAGAGCAGCGGATGCGAACAAAGGAACTGCTGTGAGCGACATGGCCACGGTCTCCTCGGGCCCAATCAAAACCCAGGTGGACAGCGGTAAGGCAGAAACAATATTATGCGAACCCAGTCTGTACCTCATCAGAAGGTGATTTTATGGTTTAATGGTTAATGAGCTAAGACTCAGTCACAGGTGGAGCACAGCTATTATGCCTTTTAAGCCACGTACTTAGTTTGACTTCTACGGTTAACATTTAGTAAAATTTGACCACTTGAGTTGTTTTAAATGGAAAGTATTTTAAAATACAAGTATCCCTGGATAAAAGAATCTGTTTAGTTAGAAGTATAAAAAAATCATTACAATTTTTTTTTTCTCACCCCATGTAGGCAACCTTGTCGCGTTAACTTCTGCAGGTAAGCGTCTCTCATACCACGTCGTGACCGTCAGTAAGACAACCCGCCTCCGTAAATCAAAGCCGTAATCCAACCAGTTGCACTTCACACTTCACACTCTTCATCACTGGTGCACGTGTAATCATACTTTCGCAGCATTCGTTATGAGTGCAGTTATATGGTGCTTGTATCTGAATGGGAAATGTTTGGCTAAAAGTTACTATAAACATTTAAAACGTCTGCACGTTGGATGGGCCCCACGAGCAGGTTTTGAATTGAAACTCGTGCCGGTGCCTCAAACCACGGCCGGGAAAGCATTTAAAACATGAACGTGTCTTTATGCCACCGAGTGCAAATTACTTTACCGAAACTCTTGACATCCCTCCTGTGTTCTCTTCCCCCCCGCAGCCGAGAGAGCACACGGCGTCATCCGGGGCGTGGCCATCGCCGCCGGGATTGTGGGCGTGCTCTGCATCACGCTGGTGCTCTTTATCGTTTACCGGATTTACTTATCTAAAAGAAGGAATGACGAGAAGAGGCTTTTCAACTAGCAAGCAAAAGGGGCCAAGTCTGAGGAAGGAACAACAACGGCACTGACTGTTTGGTGGAGGCAAGGAACCAAGGCAATAAATGGAATCATTTTCATATTCATAGTTCAATATTGCATGCATCATATACCACTGCATGATAGCATCTCTATTTAAGTCTCACACTTACTGGAATTAAGGGTTGCATATCTGTCTCCTGTATACTTTATGTAATGGGGCTCTGTTTATTGGAATTGTACAAATACACATGGCTTACACAAGTGTAGTAAAACCACTTATTTGGGAGTAGTGCCGCCAAATGCATTCCACAGCATTGACGTTAAGACTGACGTTTTCAGGCTACATCCTTTTTGAATGGGGTTATGCTGGGATCATTTTCAATGTTCTCATATGCAAACTTCAATATTACTTCTGTATAATAAACTACAGGCTTTTCTCAATTCTCTTTTTTTTCTCTGCAAAACGGGTGTATAAAAATATAATGGCTACGGAACTTGAAACAATCTCTTCATTTACAGCATGAAAAAAAATATTTTTAATAAAAAGTAAAAAAAAAAATTTTTTTTTTTTTTTTTTAAGTACATTTCATTGTATTCCCCATGTCTACCTTCCCCTCCCTGTTATGGCACTTTCATGATATGGCAGCTACTGCTCTACATTCATGAGCACTTAATCCTACAACTGCTTAACTTGTGCATCTGGCAGAAACTTAAAGTAATTCTTAGAAAGTCAATGCAAATGTGAAAATTAAACCTTGGGAGTACAGTAAAAAAAGAAAAGATAATTCATAAGGCTGTGAAGGGCTATTATCAGAACCATGCCACATTCCAATAAACACTTGCACTGAAAATAGGTCTCAGAATCAATCTCCTTACCAAACAAACTGAAGCATCAGCATAGACACACCAATCCAGTCCCTTAGTCATCAAAAACATGCAAAATAAAACTTAAAAAAGAGACTTTATTAACATTCTTTAGAAACAAAAACATTTGACACCCCTCCCCTCCCCACACCACGATGAGATCTTTATTTCCACAAACAGGATTGCACCAAAGTGAAGTATGGAACCAGCAGTGAGTTTTTAAAACCTATTTATGTTTTCTTCTTTTTGAGCAACACAAGGGATGTGGGAGGAATCCTGGTTGCCTGAAGTCAGTGCAGTTCTCATCCTGAAAATGTGAATTCACAGAAATACCACAGAAAACTCCAAAATGCACACAGCAGATTGAAAAGGCATACCGTATAGTATTGAGCAAAACTGAAGAGAGGAAAAATCTGTAATAAAAGTACCATACAACAGAACAAATCCTGTATAATCATGCAAAAAATATTCTCAACTGCAATACATGAGATTTGGTTGTTGGGGGGTGGGAGGGCAATTCTTCTCAAAATGGTCTCCGCATTGACAACACTAATACCCTTTGGTATTGTACTCGTTTCAGATTCAGTTGAAATGGCAGAGAACTACAAAGGCTTGTCAAATAGATGAAAATGTCAAATAAGTTACACAAAATTCATGTCTGAGGTACATTTAGATCTCTTTTTTCTTTTTTAAAAATTATTTATTTTTTTTAAGATTGAGGCAAACGTCTGAAATGTCGAACACTTTATCCTCCATAACTCCTCTCAATTTATCCTCACATCCTGCAGTAGATTTCTGTTGCAGTTTGTACAGCTGCAAAATGTTATATTCCATCCTGTAGAAGCAAACCCACTGCACATGGTTTTACTGAGGTGCTGATGGGAAATTATGTCCAGCGGCAGTCTTAGGCCATGGCTGTCATCTCCCAACAGCAGAGCCACAAACCACGTGCAAAGATTTTTCCATTTAACTCATCTCTGATGTATGTGTGTATCAGAAAGGAACTATATTTCACAAAGTCCATAATTTCCAATGTCCAACCCAAAATTCCCCACCACAAACTAAAAGGAAAGAAAGAAGCCAACTGCACACACATTAATTCCACAATTCAATCTCCCTTTCCTAACAAGTGGTAACTTCATAATTGGCTGGGTCACATAATCGTCTTCAACAGTCCATTACCTGTCACTGAAAAAATCTACTAGTTTTTGACACCATTTAATAGTGATCTTGGATACATGGGAAATGTGAAAAATCTGAAACGGACACATATATGCCATTCTTTGTGCGTATATTGGGCAGAGGAGCACGCTCAGAGCTGGGGCAGACAGACAGATTTTGTGAAGAAACCACTCAAAACTTCTGCTTTCCACATCTCACTCACACCTCAACTTAAAGCCTTGTTCCCAAAGGGTTATGCCAAGGTTCTCAGATGAGTTATACAGAAATTCACAAAAATGCTAAATTTGAAGAAAGCCAAAAAAAAAAAAAAAAAACTACATTATTCACCCAAACTTCAGGTACAGCCATTTCTGTGGTTTTCTTAGGCTCCTAAGTGCTCTTCTTAATGGTCTCGCATATGTTTGCAGGGGAGAGGGACAGAGGGAAGTACCCGAGGGCAATTCACTTGGAGAGCCCTAAAAAATGTACACCTAAAGGCTTCTCCGAACTGATCCAATGACACATGGTGGTTTAAATTAAGTTGAAGGGGGGGCAGAAATTAAAGTTGAACAATTGTCAATAAATACAATGGATTTTGTTTTTCCTCCAAGAGTTCCAGTTCTTATAATTCATCCCCTATATGATTTTCTGATTTATTGTTCTCAGATGGTTCTGGAAGAAAGAAGAAAAATAAATACATAAGCCAGTTCATGCAAACAAAATCAGCTACAATTTAACAGACAGGAACACAAAAATGTGTGATAAGAAAAAAATATCAACAGCCATAGTACTGTCAGGATGTACTGACTGTTCCAAGGATGGTACGAAATCTGACTGCTTATTGGCCAATGAACAATTATCAGGATTACCAGAATTTCACAACTAGGACGCAAATGGTAAACATTCATTTCAACAAAATAAATGCCATATTAAAAAAAAGGAAATACGGATAACTATTTTCAATTGTCACATTGGATAGGCGTTAAATTTTCTGAATTGCCCCCTGAAGTTCCCATCGCAGCCATGCCATAAGCGCATTCCCCGCGACAGGCTTACCCGTGTTTGTTGCTCCTTCTGGGCGCTCCGATTCTTTGTCCGTCTCGGTCTCTTTCCCAGAATCCTCAGCAGTGGGCGGCTCTTCAGCCGGCTTCACCTCCTCAGGTGCTTCTGTTGCAGATAAGCATTTTATTTAGTCGTTTAAATGCAGGACTACACACCGGGCCTGCCAGCGATAATCTGCTTCAGTATTAAACCAGGCGCAAGAGGGGAGGAGGGGACAAACCTGGGGCTTCCTCAGGAGAAGGCGCCTCCTTGGGTGGGATGACTTTCTCGGCGTCCGCCTCGGTGCCGTTGGCCTTGCCGTTCTCCGTTCCGGTGCCGTTCTTCTCCGCGGACGCGGGTTTGGGTTTGGGCTTAGGCTTGGCAAACTTGGCCTTGTTGAGCAGGTAGTTGACCTCGCGGTCCAGCAGCGCCAGCTTGGATTCGATGTCTTTGGACAGCAGGACGGGCCTCTCCGTGGACGACCGCTTCTCCTGCTCGGCCACCGTCTCGTTCTTCCACGTCTGCAGCGGGAAAAACGTTACTTCACCATCAGTTTTTTCTGGCATCTGGGTGTGTCATGATACTGTATTAATATGGTCTTGAAAATAATCATAACATGACTGATAAACAAAGGTTTTTGCTAGTAAGTTAAAAAAAAAATGCATACATTTTATTTCTGTCTTTCAAATCAATGCTAATATTGAGATGTCTTGCGCCTAAAATAACAATAACTTATTTCTTCATAATCAAGAAACACTGGGGGATGACATTTAAAAAGTATTGATTTATTCCATTTGTTCACAGCAGTGCATTAGTATTACTCATTAGTACCATGTAAGTGCGGTTATTCAGTATATCATCATTTATCATGGTCACAAACCCATGCTGTGACACACAGCAAGCAATCAAAGATGACAAAAGAAGGTAAAGGGTAAATACAATGCAGTTTTACTGCAGGTCTACTTCAGTATAGATGACAAAATCAGTCACAGTTGGTTGAAACATCATTACCGCTAATGGAGGCTTTTCAAAGCAAGCGACACTGGTTAGCATGTTAACTGGTTAGCAATCATATCTAAATCTATATATATCTAAAGTCTAAAAGTATATCGACGATTCGTGTGAAAAGGTGCATCAAGGCTGAAATGGCGGTAAAAATACCAGTGAACAATAAAATTGCTGCATCACCCACCCCCGCCTCACCGCTGCCAGTTTTATGCAACACAGACAATCACAATCCCCACCCCCACCCGTGAGAGAGAAATGCCTGCCACTGAGCCATTAGACATGCCGTTTATGATTTATCGGTGAACGACTGGAATTGTTTTTAAATCGGTCTGGATGTAAAAGGGCTATAGATTTCATGCCATTACATACCGTGGTCTCATTTATGACTTTTTCCAAAGTGTTTAGCTCCACCTCAGTAAAGATTTGGTCATCTTCTGGAATGAGTTTGGCACTCCTATATGTAGAGAGATATACAAATCGAGACTTTAACAAGGTTGCAGAAACGAATGCCTAACTTTTCAAAATTGCATGCATCTATGCAGAATGACAATGCTCATACAGAGCTCATATCTGTTCAATTAAATTAGATTTTTAAACCTTTATTTAACAAGGAAGTACCTTGAGATTTAAAAGATCTTTCCTGAGGGAGACCTGGCCAAGAAAGCACACTTACGCAGACTTACTTGAGGAAGAAGGCGGAATGGTTGAGCATGCTGTCGAGGGCGGCCAGGCGGTCTGGCCATTTCCTGCGCTCCTCCACCCTGAAGAACATGGCCTTGCACAGCTTCTTCAGCTCCGACAGCTTCTCCTTCAGCTCTTTGGTGCCCGCGGAGTAGCCCTCCTCGTCCATCCAATCGGAGGCCTCGCTCAGCTTGCCCGTGATCTGTTCCTTCTCCTCTTCGGAGACCACGGCCTGATACTCGTCCTGGTACAGCTTGTCCTGGGGGCAGAGAGCGCGGGTCAATATCCGGTGGGTGTGGACTGACAAGTCAGGGGAGGCGGTGCTGGGAAAGCTTATGGGAAGCAGAGAGCAGGACAGCCCCACGAGAAAGCGAACCGAACCCTCCCTACCTGCGTCTCGAAGATGAACGCCTCCAGACTGTTCAGTGCCTTCTCTCTCTCGTGCTTCTCCAGATCGCGGTCGGTGAGGTCTTGCAATCTGAAGATAGAGGAAAAAAACATTTATTTTAATACAATACCACCACAGTTGCATTAAAATGTCTTATGTCACCAGAGGAAAGAAAGAAAAGGGGGAAAAAAAAGGAAAATCATGCAGTCTAACTTTTTATTGGAAGCCTCGATCTGATCGGGGCTCGGGTTCAGAACATCATTCACTTGGAGCTCCACTCCGATTTCATCTGAAATCTTGGTCCTCTTCTGGGGCTTGGCTTTCTTATCCTCCTTTTCCTCAGTCTTTCCTTCTTCCTCACTTGGCTTCTTTTCCTCAGATTTTTCTGCTTCCTTTTGGTCCTGTTGTAAAAAATAAACCCATGCCTGAAATTGGAATTTCTGCTAATCCAAATGATCCACAGGAAAACCCAGCTAATCTTCAGCCTCACCAACTTCACTCTGTTGGTCAGCGGTGTCAAACTCCAACCCTGAAGTGTCTGGAGGTTTTTGTGGTGTCCTTCCAATCAACAGCCAATTTAGGCCTTGGTAAAATTGTGTATGGAATCTATAGCCTATATGGAGTCTATATTTAAAAAATTTGAGTTTGAGATGCCTGATGCAGATATGGTCAGTTGCTATAATGAAAATGGGGGTAGCATGACCACTCTTTTCTCACCTGGGAGTCCGAATTAGCATCAGCTTTCTCGCCCTCTGCCTTCTCCTCGTCCTGGGTCTCGCCCTCTGCCTTTTCCCCGGCCTCCTGCTTCTCCTCCTGGGCAGGTATGTCTTCCTTCTGGGCCTGGTCGTCTTCTTTCCCAGTCTCTGGTGGGACCTCTTCCTCATCCTTTGCCCCCAACATTTAAAAAGTGCAAGGAGCAGAAGTGCCAATTCACACAAGACATCAAGAGAAATGGTTCCTCATGGTCACTTATGTCCTATGTGGATATCAGACAATGACGATCAACAGTTACCAGAAAAACTGAGTCAACTGGATGGCTCTACCTGCACAGGTTCAGATGCATTTACACTGGGTTCTGAGCTTCCTCCACCAAAGAGGCTTGAAATGGTGTTTCCAAGTTCTTTTAAAAGCAAAAATATACAGCGCAAAGTAAGGAACACGATACAAGCAAAACGCAATTAGTTTAACATTGAGCAAGCCTGAAAACATTTTTTAAAATACAAAAAATATAGGCAATCAATATTCTGAGCCCAGGATGAAATAAAGTTCATTTGAAATGTAGGATTTGAAAACTAAGAGGACAAAACTAGCAAGAAAGTATTTTTCCTCCACTATCAACACTCACTTGTCAGAGTGGATTCCTCCTCTTTCTCTTCAACGACGGTCTCAAACACAGACTCCACCTGCAAGCAATCATTTACATAGTGGCAAATATGAGCGACAGCGAATCTCAAGGCCACACATTTCCCTGAATGAGCCCCGGGTTGTTTCAGTAGAATCCCTCAGCCTGATGCGGGACTCACCCTGTCCAGCGTCAGCACGCCGCTCTCGTCCATGTTGAAATGGGCCTTGATGCCCTTCGACTCTGCATCCCCGTGCTTCTTGAAGCTGCTTCCAACGCCGGTCAGCTTGACTGTCGTCAGGTTCAGAGAGCCGAACACACTGAGAAAGGATGTGGCAACAGGTTACAAGTCCCTTTCAAAAGAGCATTTTCTCACCTGAAGCTACGCTCTGTGGGCTGTGGCAGTACCCGAAAGTGTTTGCGCGAGGGTCACTGCGATTGGCACGGTGGCCCCAGGCGAATGCTTACCTGAGGTCTTGCGCGCTGAGGAACGTGAGGTCCCCGTAGTTGACGCTGAAGACGAAATCGTCAGTGTAGCGGTTGAAGGTGATGACCTTCCTCTGGGGGTAGGGCGCCATTCTCTGGAACAGGATGCGCTTGTTGTGCTTCAGGCTCTTCACCCCGTCCTCTTCTTCAGTCTCCCGAGTGAACTCCACCTGGGCGCAGACCACAGCGGGACACGATCCACATATGAGGGGGAATGAAAGGGCCCACGTTCTCCATCTGCTTACACTAACCGTGTATGTGTTGCTTATCAGATGAGGAGACTTACAGAACTTACACTGATTTCAGACATGAAAAACAAAATGGTCTGCACTCCACAGTAAATTAGGACTTCCAAAAGGCCAAAGATTTATTCCATGTTGATACAGGTGCATTTCGATGGCATGGATTTAATCAGTGCATCCACACTCTACATTTACCATATTCATGATTTATACAGTTGGGTATGTTCGTTCAGACTGAATATCAGATTAAGTATCTACTTCAACTGGGATGACAGTAGTAGAATATGCTTGCCCTGGACTTCAAAGTGCAACTTTGTGGCTACACGTCCAGGTCGCTTATGACCTTTCCCCCTCTGCCCGTCCTCACCTGAATGGGGAACATGGCGGCGTCTCGCACCAGGAAAGGTTTGACCTTGAACGCCTTGCTGAGCGCCGCGGCCTGGTAAACCGCGCCCATCGCCGCCGCCTCGTCCGCGTTGATGTTCTTCCCCAGCTCCTCTCTGCGGGGAAAAAACGGCACACCGGCGTGAGGATCACAGACCGCTCCGGCCCACCTGCACGCGAGAACACGGTCGGTTGAACGGCCCTTGTGCCGGAAACCTACTTTCCCACGGCTTTCAGCAGGGCCTCTTGCACTTTCGGCACCCGAGTCGCCCCTCCAACCAGGATCACCTGCTCAATCTCATCCTGGAATCCAAAGAGAGGAACCAATGTTATCTACAGTACCATCAAGGTCTTTCACACTCAATATGAAATACGGAGTGTGAAACTCAGAATAACATTAGGACTATTATGATAGTGGTCTTGATGAGACTGGAAGGCAAAATGATGCTCATTACAGGGGGCTGGGGGGCGGGCCTGGGGGGCGGGGCCAACCCGAACTCACCATGGACATTTCCGAAGAGCTGAGTGCTTCCTGGACGGGGCCCGGAACCCTGTCGAACAGGTCGCCGCACAGCACCTCCAACTCCGACCGCGTCACCTTCGCCTTGAAGTCTATGTCATCCAGGAGGCCTTCCACCTACACAGGACAGGGAAACCTGGTTCATACACACCTATGCCTTTTCCAAGCCCTTTAAAATTTAAAGACTGCAATGTTGGATATTAGGCTATACCACAGTGCTGCAGGCCATCAAGAACAAAAAAAATGCAAAAAGAAGACTGTTTCTGACCTAGGATCAGTTTCTATGCACATAATATAGATGGTGATTATATAAGGAGGGGTGGTGAGGTGGTGCAACATGACCTGGGACTGAGTCCCACTGGGAATATATGTTACTCCCATTTCCCTACAGAGTAGTTACCTCAATAAAAACTCCTTTCTTCCCTGCCTCTCTTCACAGACTGCTAGTGTTGTCTACACAAGTGACTAAGCATCCCTACAACAGTGGTCAGCATGGTATTATGTACACTGTAAATGGCATTATAAATGTCATTTGGCTTCATCAATACCAGTGCTTTAAAATGCAAACAAGAGACCAGAATATAATGAAAATAATGTGAGAAGAGCAGATTATGCGTTAGGTTAAACAAGCTGGCTAAAACAGCGTAGTCTCCGGCTACGTAAACAAACCCACTCATCTGTACGTGGCCGAGCAGTAAACTGTGAGAACCACCAATAAAAAAACTGCAAATGCAATTTCATACTTGGAGTTGGTTACTAACCAAGGGGAGTCTACATACCCTAAAAATGCATTGAATCATTGATAATTTCTGAAGAAGGATCACAAAATGTAGTACTAAGGGAGACATTTCCTATTGATTTTTAAATCATAGTAAATTATTTTCCAAATAATTACATTTCCGTATTATACAGTTTTTATATTTTTAGGTGGGACGGCTACTCTGTCTGGCAGGGCGAGGCGGAAACAGAATAGCCACCCCAAGGGGAAACCCTAAAAAGCTTTAAGATGATGGCCAAAAGTTCAAAAAAAGGTAATTTGTAACTCAATCAGAATCTTATTTTTAAGTCCATGTGAGGGCTCTCAAGGACATTCTAGGAGCGTGGGAATCCTGAATAACAGACAGTGCGATCCTTCCTATTCACAATGCTGTACCATCTCCAAGCTGCGCTGGCAGATGGTGTCGATGCCCTGCGCTCTGTAAACAGATCATATCAGTTGAACAACTGGATTACAGCCATGTCAGAGCGCTGTTTTCCTATCCAATCAGCTAAGGATGTGAATAACTACCCCAATTCATTTCTCCCCTCCTTGAGTCAACAGGGAGGCCGCTTTGCTCACCTGTGCCGTGTGCTCAGCATTGGCGCTCAGCACGGTCTTTAACCGCTGAGCCTCTTTGAGGAGCTTGGCCATGGCCCGGGCGTTCTCCCGCACGTCCTTCTTGGTCTTCTTCTGCTCGTTGAAGAGCTTGGCCAGGTGGTCCCGCAGCCTCAGCTCCATCTCGAACCCGCCCAGCGTGCGGTCGAACCTGGGACGCGCACAAACGGTTCACCAGTTAGGGCTTCCTGAGATACACAACTCATGACGAGGATGAAACTGGGCTCGGTAGTACTGGGGTGAGGCCTGGACACAACTATTTGCCTCTGGAAGCAGGTTTTGGCAGATCAGTATGAGGCAGCGTTCAAGTGATACACAATACTCAGTGTTCTGAAGGGGTCGCTGTTGTAGAAGGTGGTATGCTTTGGATGAGATGCTGAGCCAAGGTCCGGACTCACTGAGGTCATTAGAGATCCCATGTCAAAAGAGTAGAGGTGCTGACCCCTGGGTCAATTTGCCAAAATGGCTCTCAACACTAGGCCACCATATTATACGCCCCGTACACACAACAGAATGGCTGTACAGCCACATCCTCTTCCAGCCCCCCTTGAGTGTCAGGTCAATGCTGAAAAGGGGAACACGGTTCTCAGTTGACCTTCCACGACAAAACGCGGGATAAACTTCCAGCATTTATTAATCTAAAGACACCTTGGTAATGAATTCCCCAGAGAGGGTGGCTCTGTAAAGTATGCTTTAAATCATTTCATTTTGTAGTTCAGAATCTAACAATAGCCGTCTCTGAGACACAAAAGCACTGAGTCACTGCCTGAGTCCAGGACATAAGCACTGGTGCCATTTCCATAGTTTATGTAGTGTCAGAATGCAGAGCAACCATCTATCCAACCACTTTTTGTTTTTTTCTTTTCCTCTTTTAAAATGGCGAATATCACATTTCCTCCATGGAGAGAAGGCTCTAGCATACATAACGGCTGGATGACTCACCCCACCCCCCGAATCTGCAGCTGAGGTTGTGTCCCAGAATCCTTTGTCTTCACAGTCTGGTATGTGACAATGGTGGCCACTGTACTGCCTGAGCCCATGTCATAAAACATCACGTTCTATAGGGAGCAACACAAAATTCTACATAGTTAAGGGACATTCCATTACAAACACCAGGTTAACATTCAGTTGGTTAGATGTAGTTTAAAATGTATCTGACAGGGGCACCTGAGCTGTACTATTAATGTCCTTCCTCCTGAAGACCCCGTAGTTCAAAGCGACAGCTGTGTTGTCGTTGATTAGCTGAAGGACCTTCAGGCCTGCCATCTGGGCCGCCTGCAGGACTGCCCTACGCTCTGCCTGATTGAAAAAGGCTGGTACTGTGATCACGGCATCTTTAATGGTTTGTTCTGTGGATGAAAAATTAACAGGCTTGGTATTAAAAGTGAGCCCATTTTCTCCATGATTACATTCGATTGCCCATTAGCAATGCAAAGAAGAAAGTGAGGAGGCAAAAGCCTGGCTGCTACAAACCTGCAAAGTCCTGTGCCAACCCTCGCGAGTAGTTCAAAACCATGCCAAGAATCTCCTCCGGTGAATACAGCATCTCTCTGCAAGACAAAGACAGGATGTTAAACTAGACACAAATCGCTGACATGAGCTGCAGTGGTCCATAGCTGGTTTGCATAGTCAAAAATGTGTTAGACTGTACCGACAGGTACACTCCTGTAGAGTGGTTTTAAATCTTCTGATTTATAATATGCCCCGATTCAATCAAAACCACAGACCAAAAATGAACATCTGAAAGCCTGACGTGATCTTCAAGCTGCTTTTTAAAGTTGGTGACAACAGACAAGTCTACGGCCATCATAACAGGCAATAATCGGGGACAGACTCACTCAGAGTTCTTGAAGACAACCGTGCCCCGATTCTCCTCTTTTTCTAAGCGGTGTTCAGGGAAGCGTTTTTGGTACAACGCCACCAGAGGGTTCTCCTTCTGCTTCCCCAAGAGGTCCTGCAGATACCTGTACACCACTTTGGGGTTCTTCACAGACTGAACAGGAGTAAATAAAAAAAAAAAGATTCCTTATTCACGCCATAGCCCTAAAACACAAAAACACACTCCTAACAGATTTTTAGAAATAAGACATATAGTTTATTGAACCCCTGGGGTAATTTGTCCTCTGCATTTGACCCAACCTAGTTACGTAGGAGCAGTGGGCAGCCACAGTGCAGCACCTGGGGACCAACTCCAGTTCTGAGGCCAATGCCTGAGTGAAGGGTAATGGCAGAAGCACACCTAACCTGACATATGATGCATGTCTTTCAGTGTGGGAGGAAACCCACGCGAACACGGGGAGAACATGCAAACTCCAGGAAGAGAGGATCCGGCCGGCCGGGTCTCAAACCCGGAACCTCCACTGCGCCACTGTGCCGCCCTTTTACCGGGTAGCAACTGTCCATACATGCCATACTGACTCAAAGGTATAATATTCACAAAGGCATGCTTACCACTCCCAGAGCACCATCTCCAAACAGGCGCTCATTCTCCTTTAAACATACGGCCACTGGAGTTTTCCTTCTGGACTCCCTGCATAACACACAGGCAAGGACGAGTGCACAGGTCACTCATACAGTAGTTCATGGCAGGTGCATTCCGCTACTGAACAGCTAATGAACATCCTTCTCCTTCAAATCTAGGCCAACGCTGAATGACCAGTTATTTTTGGTCTAAAAGCAAAAGGACCATAAACAGATGGATATTTAACTTGAAGACACAATGACACAATGGGAAACCCCACCATGAAATATCTGAGATACCTACTGCATTATGGGAAAACATTTTTAAGCATTTTAAGCTCCATGCATAAGCAATCAGATCACAAAAGACCAAATATATGGAAGGAGGATGTCCATCCTCTAGCTGCATACTACAGAACCAATATTAAATCTGTAGAGGAAAAAATAAGTAGAATGGACTTAAACAAGGAACCTGGTATATTGTTTCTTCTATGTAGAATGTACGCAGTTTGGAGACTGCAAATTGTTAAGAAAATGTATGCAAATAATGAAGACAACTATTTACATCCCTATGTACGTACATATAAATGGGTGACAAACTAAAGGAAAAACCTGAATAAATGAGTGGAGAGACATAACGAAGGATGCATCCATACAGGTGTACTGCCTGATACAATTATGAAATTAACATCCTATCATGCTCTGTGGCATGTAGAAAAATGGTGAGCAAGCCCAGTTGACCTTGATTTTGGATCCAGATGGCAAGAGGAAGACATTGAAGTGATTTTGAAAAAAGGTTATCATTACTGGGCACAGATGGCAGGAGCTTTAGTCACAAAGACTGCTCAACTAGCTAGTGTTTCAATAGGAACAGTGACTAAAGTGACATCTGCATTTATATCTACGGGAAAGACATCAGTAAATGGGGTCAGAAATTGTGGTCGAAAGCAAACATTTGATGACTGTGATGCTCATGCATTAGTGCGATATGTAAGGAAATACAGAAAAGCAACTCTTGCTCTGGTGACTGAGAATGTCAATGTAGTATGTGATCAGACTGTCAGCAAGAACAGTCCTTTGACAACTACATAAAGCAGTATATTATAGTAGTGTTGCAGTTTATAAACCCCTCACTACAAATAATACTGCACATTTGACAGGTCAGTAGGGCAAAAACCATAGGCACAGAGGTGGAAAAAAGTTATATGGTCAGAGGAGTCATCCTTCACCATATTCTCAACAAGTGGGTCAGCGCATGTGTGGCGTATACCAAGAGAACGGTACACGCCTGAATGCCTACAGTGATGGGGGTCCAGTGGCTGTTATGCTGTGTTATGCTTTTCCTGATTTAGACAGAAGGGTCACTGCAAATCAATACAAAGTTATTCCCACTGATCACCTTTATCCTGTGATTAAACATTTCTATCCTAAAGGGGATGGTCTCTTCCAGGATGACAATGCCCCCATCGACAGGGCATGAGGGGTCGCTGAATAGTTTGATGAGTACGCTATGGCCTTCGCAGTCACCAGATCTCAAACCAATTGAACACCTATGGGAGATTTTGGACCAACATGTTAAGGCAGCGCTCTCCATCACCATCATCATAACACAAAATGAGGGAATATCTTGGAAGAATGGTGTTCCATCCCTCCAGTAGAGTTCCAGAAACTTATAGAAACTATGCCACGGTGCATTGAAGCTGTTCTAGCAGCTTGTGGTGGCCCAACACCATACTAGACACTTTATTTTGGCGTTTCCTTTCATTTGTCACCCGGCTGTAGTTCTGTTGTTGTGCAATCAACTGTACTGTGTTCCCCTCCTTCATAATTTAATTGTGTCTGTACATCTGGTAATGTATACTGATAATTAAGACCTATGCACTCCAAGAAGCTTAAAAGTTTTTTTCTAGTTAGATACAATTCGTGGCTACAGTTTGTGGTTTTAAGTTGAATATTGCTGACCAATACAGCAATCAAAAGTATGATTTTCCACTACACTCACAGAACACGATGAGGTAATCTCTCCCACCTGCTTTTAGTAATAAAAAAGGGCTTACTTGTTTAGAACAATCTCCATTGGCACACCGGGCTTCACAATTGCAATTTTCATCCATTCGCTGCCCAAGTCAACTGACATCACAGCTATAGAATCTGTACACAAGAGGATTCAAAGAACCAACAAGGGATGATAATTTGTTAGGACTCTGTTTAGAGCAGAATAAAATAACTATTTTTCTCAGAAGAAACTTCAGGAATTGAGTTTGGAATGGATAATATGCATTGCCAGATTGAAATATCAAAAACACATATCTGTGGCAAAGGGCTTTAAACCTGTGCACTGTTATGGCCAAAGACACCAGGGGAAATAACTAACATTGCACTGCATAATGTGCCTAAGTTAAATGTGTGTAGCAACTCACATTTCAGCAAAAACAGCACATACACATTAGAAAATAAAACATCACACCTTGATGTAAATCATTCCTCATGCACTTAAAGCACTGAAGACTGAAGATCTTGGTGCCGTTCTCAGACGCCAAGCCAAGGCCTAGACTTACCATCTGATCAGTCTCATTCAGAAGTATAGGATCTATCCATGAAGGATATTTGAAAAACCACCATCTTTGACTTGTGTTTAGAGCACTCACTGAACTCTGCAGTCCTTGCAAGTTCATCAATGTTTGCGGTAGGTACTTAACTGGATTCTCACTAAAGACAAATTACTAATGCCACCATTCCAGGGTCCACTCTCCCATTTATATTGCTAGGTATCCCTTTCAACAAACATATTCGCAATTAAATACTAGCCTGAGAAAATACATTCAAAATTGTACATTTCTTACATAGGAAACCAGATTAAGCTATGCTATACATAGTCTTCAACTTTGTCTGACATACACTGTGGCCTTTAAGTACTTGAATTTACCTGTGGGAGATGGGAGAAGTGAAAGACAGCAGAAAAGCATCCACAGAGTTGAGCCCCACCTCATAGTTGCTTCCTGTATGAAAGAATCACATCACAATTCAATCTGTGCACTGTCCATGGCGAGGGTGTTTTAAAAAAGTATTGACAATTGCTCATGTAAAGGCAAGACAGCACACAGTAAATGTTTTCCAGAAACTGCAAATATCTTCACACAAAAGTAATGGGCAACTGAACAATGGCTGTGTTTGATTAACCTACTGTAGGCATGCCATATGCCAAGCATAATGCCCATAGGCAGAGAAGGAAATGTACCAGCACAGTAGGCCACAAACAACTCAATCACTGAATGTGTCATACTATGTGCCCGTGGTACAACCAGGTTTGCACAACCCCATTCCTGGAAGGCTGGACTGCATGTCAGTTTTTATTCCAAGCAATGGTACTGGCTTCATTTTCAAAACAGCTCTACTCCAGCACCGCTTCACCTCTAAGTTGGACCAAAGGAAAACACCAAAGATACAGTACCTGTGCAGTGTGCATTTGTAGGTCATGACCTTATATATTTAAATAACTCCAGATCACACACATAATTGGACTAATTAATTAAGAACAGACGTTGGCATGAACAGATGGGCCTTCGTTGTGCATCTCTGTTTTACAGAATACTGCGCATACACCAAGTATGGGTGAAAGGTTTCTGATATTCACCTATCAATCACAAAAGTGCTAATCAAAGATTGAGTGTATACATGTCGAATGGTAAGGCAACATAATTGAAGAGCGAGTGTAATAACTGACACTCCTCACCTCGCGACAGAGGTGTGCATGGCGAGCTCCTATGTCCATTACATTACATTACAGGCATTTGGCAGACGCTCTTATCCAGAGCGACGTACAACAAAGTGTATAACCATAACCAGGAACAAGTATGACGAAACCCCTAGAGAGAAGATGTCCGTTGATCATGTAACGCACACTGAACCTCACTAGTCGGATCCATCCAACAAGCGTGTTCAGGACCACCACCACACCACGTGCCAATAATGACAATCGTCTTAGCAAGACCGTTGATTAGACATCTTACACAATCAATTCTGTTACAACCCGAGTCATCAACAGCTCGCCATACAGTTAATCTCTTATTTGAAATTGGTCAATCGGAGTCTTCAAACATTATCAATAGAAAATACGTTTTAACATATTATACATGCTACTGTACAAACACTTGCTAGCTGTTGCTTGCCAGTCATTGAAATGCATAAGCATAGAAATTTCCAGCCCTCGCGCTGTGACGTATGCACGACTATGCTTGCTTCAGGTGATGCCATTTCTTGACCGCATAAAAGAGAGAAAGGGCTTCCCCCTCAAATGCAAGGCTCCAAAGCAGTTAGGCATAGACTGTGGTATATTTATAATAAACAAATGTATTACCTGGTAGGTATAGACTTTAAACACACACCTCTTCACAGAATTGCGGATGCACGCGCACCGCTCACTTCCTGAGCAGGAAACTGTTATAGCCCACTCGCTAGGTTCACTGTAACCTACTCTTCGTTACATTGTAACGTTAGCTAACACATTTACGACTCCTGGCAATTAATTGACTAGTTGGTTGAATGTATATCAAACTGTTTCTGAACACGCAATAGCTAGTCAAAATATTTCCTCTGCAGTCCGCTAATTAACTGGCCAGCTTGCTAGCTAGCCATACCACTCTGAACGCAAGTTATCATAGCATGACATAACTTACCTTTAGCACGCCGCTAGCTCAACAGTACTATAGATACAAAAGATAATAGCACCGAAATATTTGTGAGCTCTTCTAAGCTTGTATCTAGCTTTACTGAAGTTTACTGCGTTGCAGCTTGCTTACTGTAGCCTAAGTACTTATTTCCATGTACTCTCCCACAACGCTGGGCTATGCTGGATTTCTTCCTTTTTGCCTTGCTATCGCCGGCTTGTTCTCACCATAGGGCCCGGAACGCGGCGTGATCTCATTGGATCCACTCAAGTCCTTGTTCCGTGAGTAGTGCGTTGCCCCTGTGACCTGCCGGATCCGCCTCCTTGGTTCTGAATGGCTAACACTGATAGGTCCACGTTCTACACCGCCTCTAGCGTACTGTGAGTAGCATCGTTTGTCTTTGTTTTATTGGTCCACGTTCAATTAATGGGCGTGACTTTCAGCGCCACGAGTCAAAAATCACTGACTCGCAAGGTGTGCGACGGTGAAAGTTGTACTGTAGTCTGTTTTGCTACTGGAACAATTTAGGGGATGTTTGAATTAAAAGCTTGAGCTATTTGATCAAGTGTTTTTAGTTTCCTTCATTTGGGATATAGAAGCAAAAAAACTAAACTAAACTAAAACAGTTAATTAATATTATCATTAGTAATAGCTCAGGAGAGAACAGTTCCTTTATAGCAATTAGGCCTCCCTGAGTGCATCAAGTAATTCAGTATGCTTGTGTATACTAGTAATTTAAGAACAACATATGTATTGCTAGTTGTCCTGATGATTAATGTGAAGGTCAGTTGCTGGTTCTCAGTGCAGGAACAAAGGGTACAAAGGGTCCAAAAGTCACATTATTGCTACTGGTTTCTATCAGGCATTGCAGAACACGATATAAAGTGGTAGGGGCAATAATTTCTTCTGGGATTTTTTGTGATGTAACATCAAAAAATGATCCCAGAAGAACATCCAAAGATCTGCAGCCCCCCTAGCCTTAGCTAAGGTCAATGTTCATGACTCCACAATACAAAATAGACAGATCAGTCAAAAGTGGAACTTTTTGGATGACACAGGTCTCATTATGTCTGGCGTAAAGCAAATACAGCATTTCACAATGAGAACATCATACTAACAGTCAAACATGGCGGTGGTAGTGTGATGGTGTGGGGATGCTTTGCTGCCTTGGGATCTGGGCAAATCGCCATTTATCAAGGAACCATGAATTCTGCTCTGTACCAGAAAATTCTTCAGGAGAATGTCCGGCCTGTCTGTCAATTGAAGCTGATGCGAAATTGTGTTATGCAGCAAGACATTGATCCAAAACATCAAAGCAAGTCCACATCTGAATGGCTGAAAAGAAACAAAATTAAAGTTTTGGAGTGGCCTTGTCAAAGTCCTGTCTTTAACCCAATGGAGATGCCATGGCAGGACCTGAAACATGTAGTTTGTGCTTGAAAATCTGCCAATTCGTTTGAATTAAAGCTGTTCTGCAAAGAAGAGTGGGCTAAAATTCCTTCACAGCAATGTGAAAGATGGAAAAATGATAAGCATTTGGCTGCAGTTATTGCTGCTAAAGGCAGTTCAAACAGTTACATTTGAAGGGGAAATTACTTTTTCACATGGGCGATATGGGTATTTGAAAACTTTTTCATTAAATACATTTTTTTTAATTGTTTTTTTTCTTCACTCTGATTCCCTTTGTCTAATATTACATTTATTTATAAAGGAAATCAAGAAGAGGACAAACACTTTTTCACGGCACTGTATTTTGTTTAGCCCTACTGAACAGAACGCTGTCAAACTAACCTCGCTCACATGATCTTTCTTCTGCGTCACATGATAGGGTTCAGCTTGCCTGATTGGGAAAAATGGCTGCATTCTTACAGTGGCGAAGATTCGTGTTTTTCGATAAGGAGACAGTGAAGGATCCAGCAGACAATGGGAAAAACTTTGTCGTCCCCGTGGGCATATCGGCCTGCGATTCGGGTCGGGGTCATATCGTACTGGGAGATATCCTTTCTCTGCTCTTTTTGAAATTTTATGTCAGGCTCTTCCTGTTAGCTTGCTTGCTAGCGTTGTCTGCGGACCAAGCTTGCATATACAGGTGTCTGTGATGAACTGAACACAATGTAATGCTGTTTAATTACCATATAACGAGATAACTGTTACTAAAATGGTTACTGGTAATCGTTACTTTAGCAAGCTATTTATTTTTCAACAGTGTGAACTACCTGCTGGGCTTACGCAGGGTTTTGAATGCAAGCTAGTAATCTTGCTAAAGGGCTAACAGTCCAGTCACTGTGGATTGAGCTGCTCGGGGGGGTTGGCAATATTGCTGTAGCATCTCGAACATTAAAAACAGTACATCTCAATTGCGTTCTTTCTACGTGGGGCAGTGTCGATGCATAATAACTCTAAGGAAGGCAGGGCACAGACCGCAGTACAGTCGCACATTAATTATAGCGACTGAGTTGAAATACGGTTTCTAGCTGGTTTATATTGAGTGCATAGATCTACTTAAGCTACTGTTTTTCACCGATGCACTGCACCATATCCTGTTTTTCCACATTGACGGACGTCTGCAAGCCGTATAGTTACAGCCTTTAGCATGTACAGTTTGCTGTTCTACTACTTCCTTATTTCAACTGTTCTCCATGTTTACAGAACCTGCTGCAAAGGAGAAATGAGCTGCGGTGCTCTCAAGTGACAATACTAATTTGTGTGTCTAAAAAGGCTCCTGTATTTAACCTTAAGTCAGATGCATCACATATGGAAGGTCAGATATGGTTCCTGACCCGCTCTCTGCAGTTGACTTCCTTTCAGGCCTACAAACTACGGGTCACACACCTCTACCAGCTGAAGCAACACAGCATTCTGGTATCCGTAGGTCAGGATGAGCAGGGAATTAATCCACTGGTAAGGAAATTCATTACTAAGCAAGAAGGCATGTTTTTGCAATTCAGTATTGCAATGTAAGAGTACAGTGAAATGTCATATTGGTCTTACTGTGGTAATGTCACCTATACCTATTGATGAACTATCACCCTTGCCCTAACCTCATACACCTTTTAACTGACAGAGTAATCTGACATTGCTCCTCAACCACCATGCGACAGTGCCCCACCATCCACATCCTAGCTAAAAATGAAACCTTTGCCACTGGCTGGAGTTATGACTTTGACCTATAATGAGCAGACGTTAATTTTTTTTTCTGTTAAATAAAAATTAAATGGTATTTGTGAAACAGGTCAAGGTGTGGAACCTGGACAAGCGGGACAGTGGGAATCCTCTTTGCACTAGGATCTTCCCTGCCATCCCGGGAAACAAGCCCACAGAGGTGTCTTGCCTCAGTGTGCACGAGAACCTCAATTTCATGGCCATCGGTATGTCTGCCTCCCATTCCATTAGTCAAGTTTCAGTTTTCCAAAAATTTCCAATGAGGGCAAAGTCTACTGCCTAATGTACTGCAGCAGTGGATTCATTTAAACATTTTACAGGATACTTTTCCTGTCAGGTCCATCCCTGACATTATTTTACTGTAATGCTTTTGAATAATTATAGCTATTACGGAAATGTCAGGGGAGCTGTACGATGGATTGAATTGGCTACATTGTTTGAATAGATTTTGGTGGTATTTCAATCTTCACCTTATTGTCTCTGACCCCATTTACTGTTTTGTTACGAATAAAAGACTGAAGGCTCTTCTTTCACAGGGTTTACAGATGGAAGTGTGGTACTGACCAAGGGTGACATCACCAGAGACAGGCACAGTAAAACCCTCACTCTGCACGAGGGCACATGCCCAATCACGGGGCTCTCCTTTCGCCAGGGAGGCAAGCTCACCCACCTCTTTGTCGCCACCTTGGAGAAAGTGCAGGTAATCACCAAAAGTACCGGTATCTCTGGATTCATGACCAAGGGCTTAGTGGGACCGGGATTGGCAGCTGTCAGTACACTTGGTGAGGCACGGAGTGCTGATTGGCTGTGTTTGTGTGGGCAGTGCTACACCCTATCGGTGAAGGAGTACCCTCGGCTGGAGCTGGACACACACGGCTGCGGCCTGCGCTGCTCTGCGCTCACGGACCCTTCCCAGGATTCCCAGTTCATCGTTGCGGGAGACGACTGCGTGTACCTGTACCAGCCTGACGAGCGCGGGTCCTGCTTTGCCTTCGAAGGCCGCAAGCTTCTGGCACACTGGCACCGGGGCTATCTTCTCTTGCTCACACGCGACACAAAGTCGCCCAACAAGTAAGGAATTTTTTTTTAACAACTGGAAAAAATGGTAAACTGTTTCTGTGAGAAGCATTAGAGGTGATTAGTTGTACATATTTACTAGTTGTAAGTCTTATTTTAATAAGAAGTTGTCCATATCTGTATAAATCTGCCCAATGAAGGCCATTTGTAACATGTTGTTGGCTCAATACCTTGAAATAAACATTGTCCCTCAATTTCATTTTGAAATACTGACTATTCAAATGAATCCCATGGACTGGTCAGACATGCACATTAAATTAAGGATTTTCATTTTAATTCATAATTATTTGTGTATCTTATAGAGAAGATTCCCTAACAGGTTATACCTGTAACATGCAGTGAAAAAAGTATTAAACATTTACTTGATTTGAAAGCTACTAATGTGTCAGCCAGTTGTTCTTAGCCCCTTAGCCCTTCAGCTTGGTTGGCGAATTAAATGTACGGTTTGTCCAGGAGTGGTGTTTTTTGATTGCACTTGCAGGTCTGACTTTCGCAGTGGAGAGGCCTCTCCCTCAGAACGCCAGATCCTGACCATCTATGACCTGGACAACAAGTTCATCGCCTACAGCGCCGCGTTCGACGACGTCATCGACGTGCTGGCTGAGTGGGGTTCCTTCTACATCCTGACGCGTGACGGAAAGATGTCCGTGCTGCAGGAGAAGGACACGCAGACCAAGCTGGAGGTAAATAAAGCCGATTGCTCGCAAGGCGAGGGGTGGCTCCGCTTGCTCGGCATTGCGAAGAGGGAGCCATGATCTGTCTCTCCTTGCTGTTGGTTCCCAGATGCTCTTCAAGAAGAATCTTTTCGTGATGGCCATCAATTTGGCCAAAAGCCAGCACCTTGACAGTGACGGGCTGTCCGAGATCTTCCGCCAGTACGGGGACCACCTGTACGTCAAGGGGGACCACGATGGGGCCGTCCAGCAGTACATTCGGTAAGACATGTCAGGACAGGTGCCAGGGAGGGCAATGGGAACCACTGGCCCATTGCAGTCAGTTGGGGATGTTTATCAAGTATACTTATACATTTTAAATGTGATAACTGTCCTTTTTATTAGATAATTCAGTTTGTTTATATACCTGGTGTGTGTACTGTTTCTTTTTGTTCTTGTGGGCAGTTTAGGCATACTGAGATGACGTAGGCTTTGGGCGTCCAACTAAAGACTTATCTTTGAGATGATTTTTCAGTACTTATTTGTTGCCTTGAAAACTAAAAAGAAACTGTAACACATGGACTAAGTGATAAATTTACTGTAAGAAGTACTGTTGATTTGTCAGGTAACCTTTTTTGAGCATGTCTTACTTCACTCCATTACAGACGTTTGATTAGCCATTATCACTCATCTTCTGCTCAGTGTTTGGTCATCTCGGTTAGTGTATTTTAAGAAGGGAAGTTTCGGTTATGACCCGTGTTCACTCACTCGTCAGCACCATTGGGAAGTTGGAGCCATCCTACGTGATCCGCAAGTTCCTGGATGCCCAGAGGATCCACAACCTAACGGCGTACCTGCAGGCCCTGCACAGGCAGTCGCTGGCCAACGCAGATCACACCACACTCCTGCTCAACTGCTACACTAAGCTGAAAGACAGTTCCAAACTGGAAGAGTTCATCAAGGTCTGTCTGGCTCCTGTGTGGCGAAATGCATCAGATTTTTGGGAGCAAACATTTCTTTCATTCGGCCATAATGAAGTAGCGTGTTCCTCCCTGATGGAAGAGTAAGGTTCGATGATACCCGTGATGAGTGGAGCTACTGGGAGTTGTCAATCCTTAACTTGTTTGAACCAATCCAAACCTTTGACTCTCCATAGGAAATTGCAGTGATTGGTTTAGAACAGTGACTCCATGATAGCATAAATTAGCACTGCCCATTTTGGTTTTCATAAAGCCTTATTCTCAATCATTAGCCTTAGATTGTTTCTTCTGCAGTGGTTCTGATGTTGATACCTCTACATTTGTTTTTTGTACCCCAGAGCAGTGAGAGCGAGGTCCATTTCGATGTGGAGATCGCCATCAAGGTTCTCCGACAAGCTGGGTACCACAGCCACGCTGTTTTCCTGGCAGAGAGACACACGCACCACGAGTGGTACCTCAAGATACAACTGGAGGATCTCAAGGTCAGAGCAGTCCACAGGGCCTGGCCTACACTCTAAATGGTCTCTTTTCAGTTTCCTCAGGTGACACTGAATTACAACAAGAATTCAGCGCTGTCTCTGTATGATCATCTAATCATCCTAGAGGCACCCAATGTGAGGTGATCATACTGGTGCACAGTGCATGGCTGACATGCTTCACTTGTGTTAATGCTGCATCTCAATGCTAATAAATATGAGCCTGTACATACATGGTTTGAGATTTCAGACTGGTTGCTAATAGTGTATGAACAAGTATTTAACTTCTGCATATGAAAACTGGCATTCTTGCTTTGAGTAAGCATGGACTGCTGCCTTCCCTCTTGAACAGAACTACCAGGAGGCCCTGAGGTACATTAGCCGGCTGCCCTTTGAACAGGCGGAAAGCAACATGAAGCGTTATGGCAAGACCCTGATGCACCACGTTCCCGACGGCACCACACTTCTGCTGAAAGCCCTGTGTACGGACTACCAGCCAAGTCGCGACTCCACCGACCGGGACAGTCTGGACAAGGGAACCACAAACAAGGTACCGCCCAGTCCTCTATTATATCATCTATGCTGATTGGAGAACCTGGACATGCACTGTACTCAAGGAATAAAAAATATATAAATATGGATAAACCTGAGACACCAGGCAAGGTAAATTTCTGGCCGCAGCCGAGTGGCAGTCAACTGTCAGGTAGAAAAGATAACCAGCAGTACTACTGGCTTTGAGGGCCAGATCTCAGTATCCCTGCCCTTATATGCACTTATTTGTAGGCAAATACTACAGTGGCTAGCATTTGATAGAACAACATTGTGCATAAGTTCAAAAATGCTGGGCAGACACCGAATAATATCTGGAGTTGCATGCTGCCTTACCGTTGGTTTTAATGTTGGCCTTTTGTGTTATTAAATAAACTCTATGAAACTACCTGCTTTAGCGGTGGGTTGGCGCGTGACTGACATCGTCTCCCTCTCACTGTCTCGCAGGCCAATTCAGAGGAGTTCATCCCCATCTTTGCCAACAACCCCCGTGAGCTACGGGCCTTCCTGGAGCACATGATCCAGGTGGAGCCCATGTCCCCAGCGGGCGTGTACGACACCCTTCTGGAGCTTCGGCTGCAAGACTGGGCACACGAGCAGGACTCTGAGGTGACCATCCTGCAGAGGATACAGTACAGGGTCGAAAACCTCCCACTATATTTCAATGCTTAGATCTAGACTTGGACAGTCTGTAGTAGTGATTTAGGCCTGTGCTGAAGGAGTTAGCCATCACAGTTTTCATTCTGTAACAACAGTATATTTAAGAACCTAAGAGTGTATTTAAATGTTCATGGCTTGAGGGTGTGTGGTTTTATGGTTCAATAAGCCATCACCTCCACTAGGTGGCCTTACTGCAATTGTTGTGTTATATTTCCTTTATGTTGCTGCATAAACCCAAAAATAAATAAACATTCTAGCAATTTTCCTTTATTCATCTAGATGGCAGTGTTGAGTGTGGCCTTCTCAGGATGCATTTGTAAATGAAACAATTAAGCTTCCATCTATGAAACATATTTTCTGATGCATCATATGAGTGTGAATCTGAATCTTAGGCTAAAAAGACTTGGGTCGATGACGGTCTTGGCTGTCTTCACCATGGCTCCTCTGACCCCCTTTAGATATCCCTCTTTCTCTTTCCTTTGATTCCCTTTGGAGTGTTATAGGTAGAGATGTTTAAGACAGGCCATCTGTCTAATCAGAACTTATTTTGTTAAAATACAAACTAATTTGTCAAGTTGATGTTACATTTAGAGATTATAAATGGGTCTCTGTGCCTTCTTGATGTCACATTTTTGTAATTCTGAGAGTAATACTGATGTTCAGTACTATACTACTGTTTGTCTCTCTGGATAGGAGCACCTGCCAAATGATTGCAATGTAATGTTTGCCAAGCTTATCTCTTGGCTCTGGGTTCTTCCTGCAGAAGAAGAAGATTCTTCAGGAGGCGGCGTTGTTTCTGTTGACGAGGGACAATACGGTCTTTGACAAGGCACTCGTTCTGTGCCAGATGCACAACTTTAAGGAGGGGGTGCTGTACCTGTATGAGAAGGGAAAGCTGTGAGTTGCTTTGTACTCTCACTTGCATTCTCTCACATGTGGGCTGTTGACTTCCTGTGACAGAGATAAACCTTATTTTAGCTCTAAAACAGTTTCGCTTCGGACTAGCACTGGCTCCTATATCTGCAACAGGATGCAGGATTTTTAAAAACTCAGAAGTGATACCAGTGACTATACAAAATAGTCATGTGGCCCACTCTTACCCTGAAACATGCCATTATTGTAAAATGTGAAAAATCTGGTCCCGTGTATGCCTGGCACACACACTTTCATTGAGTGATGATCAGTAGTATAACTGTGGCATTGATAAGGAGATGTTCCTCATACCCACCCCAGGTATCAGCAGATAATGCACTACCACATGCAGAACGAGGAGTACGGGAAGGTAGTGGAGGCCTGCAAGCGCTATGGAAACCAGGAGGCGTGCCTGTGGGAACAAGCCCTGGGGTACTTCGCCCGTAAAGAAGAGGACTGCAAGGCCTACATCAGTGAGGTGCTGGAGCACATCGACCAGAACAACTTGATGCCTCCTCTGTTAGGTAAGAGACCTATAATTGTATCTACATCCATGTCTATTGGCATTAAACAAAAATGAGGGAAACATCTGGGTAAATGAGGGATTATATGTGTATGGAAAGCAGAGACTACTGCACAGGTGTGCCCATTTCCTTTTTGAAGCAAATCCCATTATGTATACAATCTTGTTCATTCCTAATTGGCTATTGTTATGGACAGGATGTCTGAAAGAGGAGAACAGTGGCTTTTCAGAGGGATAATTGTGACACATTTGGCAGGAGCTTCAGTTACAGCTCAAATTTCTGATTTATGAACATCTTTGTGTAAGCATGGAACTTCAAGGGAAAGGCATCATCAGCAAAGAGTTAAAGTGGGTGACAGTCTATGTTAGCCTCATGGAACACCCTTCCATCTCTTGTATCACTCGGGGTTGTATATAGAGGGCCTTTTAAAACACAGCAGCCTTGAATACAATGTCTCATCATTTGGTAGCCTCGGAATGCCTTTCCATGAATCCCACTTGCACAATAACGCATCACAAGTAATGTCGGTCAGAGTGCACAGTGCAGTCGGCGATGGGTTGAGCGAGGTGGCCGGGTTTCTCATTACAGTGGTGCAGACGCTGGCTCACAATTCGACAGCAACGCTGTCGGTCATCAAGGACTACCTCATCAACAAGCTGCAAAGGGAGAGCCAGCAGATCGACGATGACGAGCGCAAGATCCGGCAGTACCGAGAGGAGACAGCCCAGCTCCGCTCGGAAATCCAGGAGCTCCGGACCAGGTCGGCACCGCACCGTCACACTGAGCCAGATAGATGGAGGATTTACAGTTCCAATGTGGGAGGCCATAGTCTGCTTTAGATTTTCTGTTGTGTGACTGATGCCTGTTCAAGCTGCAGAGTGCCTCACCGCACTAAGAGATGGTACTTGTCATTTGTTGCTTTTATAAACAGCGGCTATAGACATTACTTATCCTTTTGTGTCTAGTGGTACCCGAGATAGACAGTGGAGAAGTTAAATATGAAGCCTTTTTTGCTGTATTGCCCCAGCTCAGGATGTGAGAATATTTAAAATTGAATGCATTATCATCAGCAGAAGGAAATTTTATCACATCCAACTCTTTTGCATCTGTATCTGTGATCTCTATTGCAGTGGCCTAATTCAGTAACTAATTAAGTAACTAATTCATAATTTATTTAGAAATATTTTGAACTCTTTCTTGTCATTTTATAATGATTTAGAAGAGCGTAGGAAAGTAGCATCATTTGATACCCCAAGTGCATGCTTCATTTAGCTGGAACAAAGGCCATGTTGTCTCTCTCTATAAAAAATTGCTGGGCTAGAACCTAAATAGTGGGTGTGAGAAAGGCGCTAAAAAGGCACTTGGAGATTTAACACATTATCACTGCGCTGCGGTCTCAAACCCCCGCAGTGCTAAGATTTTCCAGAAGACCAAGTGCAGCATGTGCAACAGCCCCTTGGAGCTGCCGTCGGTGCACTTCCTGTGCAGTCACTCCTTCCATCAGCACTGCTTCGAGAGCTACGCCGAGAGCGACGCCGAGTGCCCCACCTGCACCCCCGAGAACCGCAAGGTCATGGACATGCTCCGCGCCCAGGACCAGAAACGCGACCTGCATGACCACTTCACCCGACAGGTCGCGCCCCGTCTCCCCCCGTGCACCCCTTGGTCTGGCTTTTGGACCAGTGCCACATGCATGCGCCACGCAGGACTGGTCCCTGAATGATTTCAGTCATTTATATATTCAGTCATACTTCAGTGTGTACATTGGCTTGGAGCTAGAAAATAATCTAATGTTGTGGGTTTCAAACTACATACATCAACATTAAAATAAGTGCAGAGTAAAACCTTTAGTTTGTTAGACCATCCTGCCTGGTTCATGATTTGTTGTGTCCAACCAGAACCGCTTCCTGTGTTTTATTTTCACATACCGTCTTTCTTTGAAGCTTGTTGTGGTACCGTAAGTGCAGAAGTCCTCGAGTGACACGGTCTCTCCCTCTGCCCTGCAGCTGCGGTGCTCCAATGACGGCTTCTCGGTGGTAGCCGACTATTTCGGCCGAGGGGTTTTCAACAAACTGACCCTGATCACCGACCCCCCTGGGGGCACGACCGGGGCGGGGATCCTGGAGGCGGACCTGCAGAGAGACCTGCTGATCCACACAAAGAGAAACGCCTGAGAAACCCGTCAGATGCACCGCCTGCGCTGCATCTCCTCACTGTGCAACACCCAATCAGTGTGTCCTTCAGTGAGCTTCACATTACAGCCAATAACAACTCGAGATTAGCTTGGGCAAACATACCCAGTGAAAGAGCCTGGCTCACTGTGAGCCTGCCCTGCAGATCTGAACGAAATGTTGACTTGCCTAGAGGAGACACCTGGGAAGATGGCTGTTTTACAATTAAATTGAATGAAAAGTGGTTGCCGGAGGAAAAGACCACTATTGCACAAGCCCTTGTGTTCTGCAAGCATGCGCTGTTATAGTACCGTGTGCAGTTGTGCTGTCCGCTTCTTTACAAGGCAGTGGGATTTTTGGGAAGGGTTGCAGAACTGTGAGCTTAACATATTAATGTATATAAAACACCTTTGAGCTGTGACCTAAAGCTTAAAAGAAAAATGTCTTAAACACAATGTAGTATTTATAGGTTTGTCATATTTCTGCTAGACTAACTTAGTTTATATCTGTTTAAGGACGTATATACAGTGTTGTATATACAGAGTTACTCAAATGAGTGGCACTTCAGACAATGATGAAGAATTACCAATTTTGTATCCGGTTGCTTTGCATAATTCTGAAAAAAATGCAGTCTGTATCTTTATGTATGGAAAAGACCAGCTTGAGTGTTTCTGAGATACAATATTTAAGTAAATTGACTGCATGAAACTGGTTAAATCAGTAAACAAAAGAGAAGCACTATGTTTCAGTAGTTTTATCACTAAAGGTGCAATGTAAAGGAGCAAGTAATTCACAAAATATTTCCTCTGGTTGTGTTTTCAGTAATAACAAACTGATTACTGTGTTGCCATCTCCAAGCACCGGATTGGAATTGGCCACATTTGCAATGAATTTGTTAAACCCAGTTGTGTTGTGAACAGGCTTTTACGTGTACATGAGTTGAGATGAAGTTACTGTCTTACTAAAACAACTGTTTGCTCTGTGGCCACATGGTTAATACTACACTTGTATGAAATTGAATGTGAAAGGAGAAAGTTAAATGTCTTATTAAATTCTCTTGACAGTGTTCGTCCAGTCAATTGTAACCATTTTAGTTTAGTCTGCTGACATGCCGATTCGGTCTTATTTTGCAAGTACATGAAATGGCATTCACTTCCTTCACCATAAAAAACGTACACCCAATCATACAAAACCGTGGCAGCCCACACAAGGACCTCTAGCTGAAGCGTGTACAGTCCTCTTTAATTCACTCACCTGTGAGCCTGTTCCTTTTCCACGCTACAGACCACACAGTGTGCAACAGAAGAGTTTGCACTGAAGAGAGGTGATGAAAACTGGTAGCCTTTGGGCCAATTGAGGGAGACAATTCTGTAGTAACCCAAGTGCACGGAAGGCACTGTCATGTTTCTGGAACCAGCTTTGTGACATGGTACATTATCTATTTGAAAAAGGGGAGACTGTAGCCATAAAGCGGTGGTTCCCAACCCTGTTCCCAGAGATCTACCATCGTGTAGGTTTTAATTTCAACTGTCCTGGTTCTACCAATTAGCATTCAAATTACGTAAAATTAAGGGGCCTAATGTGTGCACCAAGAAAACACCATTACACCACCACCACCAGCCTGCACTGTTGACACAAGGCAGGATGGGTCCATAGATTTCATAGATTCATGCCGTTTACACGTAATTCTGACTACCGTCTGCATTTCTTTAAAATATATTTGGCAGATGCTCTTATCCAAAGCAACGTACAATAAGTGTAGCAGAAATTGAGATTTGTGAGGCCTGGAGACTTTTTTTTATATATTTTGGTGAATCATGTGCCAACTAGCGTGTGACGCATTGTGCATTCAGATGCCCTTCTAAACACCACTCTTAGCTTGAATGAGTCTGCCCATTCTCCTCTGACCTCTCTCATTAAGAAGGTGTTTTCGATCAAAGAACTTCTGCTCACTGGATGTTTTTTGTTGTTGTTGTTGTTAATCGTACCATTCTCTGAAAATCCGAGGACGGTTAGCCATTTCAGAGATTTTGGAACCACCACGTCTGGCAACAACAATCATACCACAGTCGCATACATTAGGTGTCTTGCCCATTTCTAATGTTTGCTTGAGCAACAATACTAAACCTGTTTACACTGTCTGCATGCTCTGTATATTAAGTTTCCGCCACATTATTCACTGTTTGAAGGAGCAGGCTATTTGCATTAACGAGCAGGTGTTCCCAGAGACGTAGAAAGAGCCTTTCTTGGGCTCTGATGTACCTAATAAGGCGGCCACTTGTTCTTGTTTAGCCTCAAGATAGAGAAGTTTTTTTGCAAGTATCGCGAGATTTGGTCTCCACGGGTGACGGTAAACATCTTTCATGGAGAAAGCAGAGCGACAAAAGGTAAGTTCAGCCTAGTTAATGCAACAATAGGTAGCCTTCTGCTGAAATAAAGGAAATGTAATTGTATATTAATTAATGTGATTTCTCATCAGTGCATCCACTAGTGGGAGGCTTGTTCAGCTAGCTAGGGGTTTATGTGCTCATGATAGTTTAACCAACTAGCTAGCTAAGGACGTTAGCTAGGTAACAAGCCTGGCAACCCACGACGTTAACGTTAGCTCTGTTGGTACATAAACCTGGCAAGATGTAGCTGACGTAAACGTTATCTCTCTCTCTCTCTCTCTCTCTTAACTAGCATAGCTATAAGGTTTACATTATACCTGTAGTTGTTAACTGCCAGTGCCACCGTTAATTGGCATCTTTCCATGCTGTCTAACGGATGACGGTATTGATCTCATGTTGATTAGCTAGCTAGAAACGTTAAGTTAGTTTTCATACAGCTACTTTGATTCGGTGGAATACTTGACTGTCAAGCTAGGTACCTATCCATGTTACACAATTCCTAGTCTATAGTAGACTATTAGTACTAGCTAGCTGGAACTAATAATGATGGCAGCATCCTTAGCTTTTTTTTTTTTTTTTACTGAATAGCTACATATCAGCTAACTACAAAATTGCTAGCTTGGTAATGTCAAACATAAGTAAGGCGTCGTATGAAACAAATACAATAGTGTTTGACAGCTATCGTTAACTACCTAGCGAACTGTTCTTGTTATGCCAGACCAAGCTGATCACAAACCAGCCCTACGACGAAAGCTTGGAAGTGAACGATTCAGAAGAGGTCGCCAGTGTGTACACTCCGACTCCACGAGAGACTGGTTTGCAAATATTTTTTTGTTCGTGTTATCTTAATGTATAAAGAAGTCCAACACATGTGAAATACAATCAGTGTTTCGTGTTTTTCGTACCAGTTTCCCGAAAGTCGAGAAGGCAGCTGCGGACCATGGCTAATAACAGCAGTGATGAATACGAGGAAGACAGCAAGGTTAGTCAATCAGACGCACGCACCACTTGACGTCGCTTGACGTGTATATATTTTTGCAAACAAAATCTGGAACTAGTACTGATATAACCTTTCTTTCATTGTTAACAACAGACATTAGTTTTGATTGACTGGTCTTCTCTGCTCAACATGCTCAGATATGTGAAAGAGGAATAATATGTGACATGTCAATAAAATAATAACTTTGTCTGGTAGCCCAAGAAAAAAGAAACCCAGCCAGCTGGGCAACAGGGCACAAGTGAGAACGAGGAAGAGGAAGATGACGATGACGACGATGATGATGACGACGATTCTGATGAAACAGAGTCTGATGAAGATGAAGGAGAGCCAGGATCTGCGCTAGAAGGGTAAGACAACCATGCTGGATGACTAAGTTTTGCGCTCAGATAGGACGGCTTCAATGGGTGGAGCAATATCACTGATTTGTCATAGGGCACTGTGGGGATGTCTTGATCTGTTCAAATAAGCCAGCAATTGGCAACCGCAATAATTCTCATGTTCTCATTGATGTTTAGAGAGAACGATGTGCACTCTTCCAGTGCATTAGGTGAAGTACCTTCCCCAGTTGTCCTATAGCTGTGCTTAGCCTTGGATTCAAGCCTGGAGCCTATTGGTCCATTTGACTAACCAACATCTCATACCACTCTCCTAACTGATGATATGGCCTGTATCAATTGAGCTGTGTTACAGCAACACACCTGTCCTCGTTGAACAGATTTTGTGATCACTTTAAACCCCACAGAAAATGTTCACACATCAGCCAAAAAGAGGCGCTTGAGCTTTTTGAATGAGGGTAGACAGAATTTTATTCAACAGATTGTGTACTGTGTGTTTAAAAGGCTCTTCCACGCACTTACAGAGCATACGATCCTGCAGACTACGACCACCTTCCTGTGACTGCAGAGATCAAAGAATTGTTTCAGTACATCACACGGTGAGTGAAGGTCTGCCACTCATCTGCAAACCACAGCTGCAGCAAAGCAGCCAAGATACAAAGATAAGTCATATGTCAAGCGATGAACATTTCACAGTACGCTTCAGTGGAAAGTAATTTCCATCCATGCTTTTGTTCCCTCCCATGTTAGATACACACCTCAGACTATTGAGCTAGACCACAAGCTGAAGCCATTCATCCCTGACTTCATCCCTGCAGTTGGTGACATTGATGCTTTCCTCAAGGTTAGCTACCAAGTTTTTGTAAAAAAAAAAAAAATTTAAAAAAAAAGAGAGCATGTTGTCTGCTGACCACTCTGAACTTCATAATGCAGTGTGACAGCTTTACTCTGAGTGCAGAATGCGATCCGGTCTTGTGTGAACCTCAGGTTCCTCGGCCGGATGGTAAACCGGACAATCTGGGACTCCTGGTTCTGGATGAGCCCTGCACCAAGCAATCGGACCCCACGGTGCTCTCCCTCTGGCTCTCAGAGAACAGCAAGCAGCACAACGTCTCGGTAGGCCCAGCCTTACGCCCACTCCACCGCTTTGGATGGGCACTGTGCCTGCTGGGAAAGCCTTGGTCTCAATGCCCTTCCATTTTGTGCCACCCAGGAGGTGAAGGTGAAAAGCCTGGAAAACCCAGAGAAGAATCCCAAGGCGATTGAGAACTGGATCGAGAGCATCAGCGAGCTGCACCGTTCCAAACCCCCTGCCACCGTACACTACACCAGGCAAGAGCACACCATCTCAAAGCTCCACATGCTTTAACCACATACTCCCTGAGTTTAGATCACAAGTATTTTGTTTATTGGTTCTCCAGGCACTTGTCCTATCCCGACTGGTCTACTGTTACTCCAGCTCTTATAGAATGCTGCTGCTCATCTCCTCTATAATCAACCAAATACATGCATGTCACATCTCCCTTCATCTCCCTCCACTGGCTACCAGTGGTGGCTTAAGTAAAGTAAATGGCACTCCTCCTGCTCTATCTGGCCCTCCAGAGGTGGATTAAGCTCCCCACTACAATGAGGAGAGCAGAGTCTCTTCCTGCTGACACAAACGCATCTGTTTAAATTGCAACTCTGCTCGCCTAATGAACAGTGAAACATTTAAATGGCTTTACTAGCTCCAACTATGCTCCATCTATAATTATATCCTCAAACCCATTTGCTCCTTGAAGCACTATATTCACAGTCTCCCTCTTGCATCTACTATGGTACTTAACTTTGTTGTAGGTTAATGTATTTATTACTTCCAAGTAAATTATATATTAAGTATATTGGTTGTGGCCCTAATGACTTGCTATCTGCTGTTCATTGTTGAAATATTTTTGTGTGCACTCTGAATGAGAACATCTGGTAAATGCTTAAATATTATCCAATAACGTAGATCAATGAGATAAAAGGACTCGAAAATAGGGATATTTTAACACAAGTGTGATGGTGCTGAAATGATGACATCATTTGTAAATGTAATCTTTGTTCCCAATTCAGGCCCATGCCAGACATCGACACTCTAATGCAGGAATGGCCTCCTGAGTTTGAGGAACTGTTGGGGAAAGTATGACGATCCTGAAATTATTTTTGTGTTCTGTACATACCTGTTGATTTACAGTGTATTCACAGTGAAAATCAGTCTAATTTACTATTTACCATACACATTTACCATTATTTCTTCACACATCCCTCTTCACTAGATTTCAACTGACAGCCACTTCCATCTCATTAATTTTTAAATATTCAGTTTTTCTCCCACTCTCTTGTGGTGAAATGAGAACTGGAGCTGGAAGAATTACAGATGAATAGTGTCATGGTCTTATAAACCTAATTTCCCAAAGCCATAATCCTTTAAACAAACCTTATGAATTGCCCCTCTAGTTTTGTTTTTGTTTGTCATTTAGTAGCTTCCGTTTCTTTGACGCTAGGATTTTTTGTGTTCTATTAAACATTTTGTTTACCTTTATTAAAGCAGCTTATTTAAAATATTTCCTTTATTAAATCCTGTTTTTATAGATATATTATATTAATGGTACTATGGACAAGGATGCCTTTGAAAGTCACCTGGTTTGGCAGTATCAGTTTTATTGTCAATGTGCCTGACTGGAAACTTTGCCCCTAGGTGAGCTTACCCACTGCAGACATTAACTGTGACTTGGGAGAGTACATCGATATCATCTGCGGTGAGCGTCACTGCTTTTTTAAGGATGTGGTCTTGCTATGCTGTGTGTGTGAAGTCAATGCTGATGGCAGTTTTTCTTTTTTTTTTTTGATAGGTATCTTGGACATCCCTGTCTATAAGAGTCGAATTCATTCCCTCCATGTGCTGTTCACACTTTATTCTGAATTCAAAAACTCTCAGGTACTATCTGCCAAGTTCTACTTTTCTTCTGTCTTTCAAATATTAATGCGCAGTACTGATAGTCAAAGCAAAATTACTGTGCCCATTCTAAGGTATTTTACTTCTAAGAGTACTTGCTTGAGAGTAAGCAAGGAATGCAATCTAACACTAAGGACTTGGCCACAGAGCTGGATGAAGCGCATTAAAATTTCATACATATTCGTTACTGTCAGTTTTCTGTCTGTCTAGAATGGATACCAGACAAAAAAGGGAATGTTTTCTGTTCTGATATTGAGAGGGGAAAGGAATCGGGAAGTCAGAATTGGCAAGCAAGCAGTTAATAGATGATCACAAATACTGCCATCCATTAAAAGTTCCAACTCCTTTCAACTGTTGACGTACGTAAACAAATGAATAAATTATATATACTGCAATACTAGAGAAAAAGGATGCAGTGTAGGAAATGTTAGTTAAGGAAAGAAAATATGCAGTTTCTCAACCTTGCCTATGACTGCAAGTAGCACACACCAGCTTCATTAAAACAAGCTAGTGGCTCATGAGTTTATAATGCTCTCATTTCCATTTCAGCACTTCAAAGCCTTGGCAGAGGGCCAGAAGTCTGACACACTGTCTGTACCACAGTCAGGTACGGGCGACCCAGAAACACTTACCTTCGACTGAAGTTGGTCCCTCTGCCCCGGCCTTCTCAACTCTCACACAGCTAGCACAGCTGTGTGTCCCGTCGCCCCCTGCAACCCACAGAGCATACACGGTTCATGTATGTTACTTTGCTGTGCTGAAAACTAGATTGCAGTCCTGACACTGGGCTGAATATGACCAAATGTGATCTCCTTTTAGCTTGAAGCAGTGCGGCATCAATTGGGCCTATAGAAAACCACTCCTGGCCTGGAATTCTCTCTGGCAACTGCAAGAGGGCCCCACTCCCCATAGTTTTAGCATATCACTGATATGAGGGAGCATCAGAGAACTTACTGCACAAGTGACAAATAGAGAAGAGTTACCAGTATTCTTGTCGGTTTTTTGGACATCCTGAAGAAGGTTTATTTATATTAGCAATCACAAATATAAATACTGAGATTATATTGCATCATTCTGATTAGGTTGATTCATTAATGCTATTATTTAAACCTTCTGCTTACAGTTTGTTAGATTGTTGGGACTTTTGGTGTCATTTAAATTGTTTGCTGTATATATTGAAGAGTTTGTATTGTACTCAGATGCCTGTGTTTTTTTCCTGAGATGGCTGTTATCCTTTCCATAATTAAATGTTTTTTTATATAATGGAGTGTGACGGTGTTGATATCATTTGTTGAAGACTTAAGGGAAGTCCAATTGCCAGTCAATCTACTACAATGCCATTTCTCATGAATAGAAAGGGTTGCATGATTTATTGTCAAATACTTCACTTATTTAATGAACCTCTGCAAATGGCATAACTACATAACACTAGCAGTAGCCCAATAAAGTGAAACAGTTGGATATGTTCTTATAATGCTGTTATATACTGGAATATTGTAAATATTACCGTAGAACTAATAATATTTGCAGTATGTGCTTCAATGTAATCCCCCAAGAAAAGCCACATCATACCTCATTGAAACAGACTCACATTTTTCAAACTGGTCCCAGTCGTGACTCGTGGACGCTTGTGAGCTTGTCAACACCTTGCAAAGGAAGGGTTTGGGGCAGGCAGGGGTCCTTGGGATACAGCTGGCTGCGGTCTTGCTGGAGAGAAGGGGGGGTTTAAGGAAACCTGTAATAGACAGTCAACAAGCAATACATTTTGAGGCCGCGGACACACGACTGCAGCACTCTGCGACGGAACAAATAAAGCTTAGCCATGCAAATGTGGCAAGGTTAGTACAGATTGGTGAGTGTCAATCCGCGCTAGAACCAGCACACGCACGTTTTGCCTATACGTCGCAAATGACCGTAACATTCTGTGCACGGAACGAGGCTTAATTGCTGCACCTTGTGAATGCCTTCAATTAAAGTAATATTCTGGTTTATGCTTCATTTTCCTATAAACGTGGTTTTGCAATGAACCTAGTCCTACATGGAGGAAAGTACAACTTAAAATGGCAGACAAGCAAAGGAAGAAAAGTCAGCCACAAGGGATAGTTCGTACTTATGGACCTTGCTTGGACGTGAACACATCAAGACATGATAACACCATTTCACGTACAGTTCTTTTTTTTCCAACGCACAACACTGGGGTGGCTTTCATCTTATTCATTAAGATCGAGTATGAGCGCAAAATGTTTCGTAAACGAAGCCCACATAAGAGATGGCCTATGTGGAGCTCCATGATGAAGGGAGTGAAGTAGCCTACAAATTAATTACTCCTCCTTTTGCTTCCAGGTGGTTCACCTCACAAAATTAATTCACAGCCTTGCGTTTGATCCAAAAGGTCTCTTGGGTTCAGGTATCTGGAGTAGAGCACAGTGACTGGTGCGGCACTGCACTGGCCTCCTCTCCTAATTCTGCAATCTGTCGGTCTGTATTGTGACTGGATTTTCCCCTTTAGCTGCATGGACACATTGTAAGAATTATCGATAGGTCTACAGTCCGCGCATTTGGCCCAGAGCCTGTAAAAAATGGCTAGACCCCGCCCTGATGGGTGAAAGTGACGGTTTTAATTTCATGCCTTATTTCATGTCGCACACGTAGTGTCATTGAAATAAATAAAAGTGACGGTTTTAATTTCAAGCCTTATTTCATGTTGCACGTAGCGTCATCGAAATAAATAAATAAATAAGTGCATTTCGTGCCACATTTAATTTATGCTCACATTTCATGATGTAGCCTATTTATTTATTTCATGATGTATTTAATTATTTATGCTCACATTTCATAATGTATTTATTTATTTCATGATGTATTTATTTATTTCATGATGTAATTTATTTATTTATTTAATTTTGTCCGAAATATTCCTCCATAAAAACGGACATTCCCTGTTGTTTTTTATTTTTTTTTATTTTTTTTTTTAGTGCGAGGCCAGTTATTTACCCAAGTAGGCTTCATTTGGATACATTTATGTAGTTAAGGTTATCTGTTATTGTTATTAGCATTAGTCTTTTAAATCTGCACTGCCTCAACCAGAACATGGCTCTGTTAGAAAACTGGCTGAATCTACGATTGTTTTCTTTCTTAACTGTAGATATTGCATTAATGGTAGATGCAGCCTACTACTAGATCGGTAATCGCTTCCACGCAAAAAACAAACAAAATTAAAAAAAACATTGTAAACCCGACACTACACATCGTTCACAATTAACTGGAACTGTTGCATATGTCTCGCAGCAGTTGGAAAAAGCTTTGTCTTTAAAATGTAGCTATACATTGGCTACACTGCGCAGAACTTCCTACGCGTGCGGTGGGTGCCCCCACCCCCCGCAAGCTCAGGTGGTGTATAAGAACCCCCCATCACTTTAAACCAAAAGCGATTTCTGCAGAAGTCAGTTGTGGTTAGGTCAGAATACTGTTCACTATGTGAACTGTGTTCTTGGCTAGAAATAGCTGTACAAAATAAGTATTGTACCTTACTGAACCATCATGTGGTACCAGATCGCAGATCGGGTACTGGATTTAGTTGCCTTTAGTAGATTTAGTAGAGTTCAGTAGCCTCTTTGTGGCTTTGTGCGTTTAGAATTTTAATGTCTTCAGTTAAGCAGTGGAGATAGTTTTGGAACTGGTAAGTGGACCACTAACCTCTCAGCAGACCCCTATGGGAAATGGAATGGGGCTTAGCCAGCTGGTGCGGAGGGACCGCTATTTCCCGATAGAGAAAGCGCTTAGGGGTCTCTCCCATCCCGTAGGCCTACTGCTACAACTGCTTCTCTGTCTACTCTTTTCGGGAAAGACGAACACAGGTAAGTGTAGTACTAAAAACTTGATAACTATATAGCACTATGATCAACTAGGATATATATATTTCGACAACACCACGTTTTGTCATCCAAGACACTTGTATAATGTCGTGTGTGTGTATAAATGCAGTAGTATTGGGACGGTTGCGCAATTTTTGTTTTTGCTCTGTACTCACATTG
Organism: Anguilla anguilla; assembly: GCF_013347855.1. Taxonomy (NCBI): domain Eukaryota; kingdom Metazoa; phylum Chordata; class Actinopteri; order Anguilliformes; family Anguillidae; genus Anguilla; species Anguilla anguilla. The sequence goes on from NC_049209.1 coordinate 23,730,964, forward strand.
GATTTGAAATCAAATAATAAATATTAGGTTAAAGTGCAGATTGCCAGCTTTAATGTGATGGTATTTACATCCATATCAGGTGATCTATGTAGGAATGATAGCACTTTTTATACAGTTCCTCTATTTTAGGTAATTGGGCAAGTTAATGAGTTATAAGTTATAATCTTAAAGTTGTCATATTTAGTACAAATACAAATTTGCATTTGATGACTGTCTAAAGTTTGCAACCCATTGACATCACCAGACACTGGGTAGCTTCCCTGGTGATGCTTTGCCCGGTCTGTACTGCAGCCGCCTTCATTTCTTGTTTGTTTCTGGGGAGTTTTCTTTTGCCTTCAGTGAACACACTTCAGCAAGTGAAACACATGTTCGATCAAATTCAGGACAGGTGATTGACTTTGTCAGTCAAGAACATTAAACTGTTTGGCCCTGAAAAACTTGGTTGGTTTAGCAGTATGTTTGGGGTCATTTTCCTGCTGTAAGGTAAAGCGCCATCCGATGAGTTTTGAGGCATTTGTTTGGATCAGATTGGATCCGATGTTTCTGTGCACTTTAGAATTCATCCTGCTGCAGCCGTACATGCCCAAGCCATAACACTGTCTCCACCATGTTTCATAGATGAGGTGTAGTATTCTCTTCATGGTAGTCTTTGTCACATCTATGCCTACGTGCTAGAGAGTGTTTTTGATCTGTTTTTTTTTTCACAATTGAAAGCATTCTTTGGACATCCATTACAGCGGTCTTCCGTGTTCTAGCAGCTCGTTTGCTATTGCTGAGCTGACCAGTGCATTTTTGCTTCCTAACAATGTATCAAAGGAAGCTATGTCTTTTTGATTTGTTTGATTTTCAGCCTCAGGATGACCTGCTTTACTGGCATTGACACTTATTTGGTTCTCGCAATAGACTCCAAATGCAAATTCCACACCCAGAATCAAATTCTAGCTTTAGATAGTTAGCCTTATTTAGCTTCATTGTGCATGAACTAATGATGAAAAGACAGGGCTTCATGTACTATATGGATCACCCAATATGGATGTAAATACCCTCAAATTACAGCTGACAGCCAGAACTTTGACCTCATTCATGGTTTTATTTCAAATTCAATGTGTTGAGGGTCTTTACGTTATCCATATATGATGAACGGTGTAGGAGATAGTCGTTTTTATACATAGTTCCCCAATTTTAGGGGAAAGTTAGAGTTTAGAGGAAAAACAACTAAAACGGTCACTTAGTATATCTTTTTGGACTGCACTTCATTCATATGTACATGTATATATAACGACCCTACTAAAACATGTTGCAGTGAATATCATTTCTAAAATATTTTAATTGAATGTTGAAAGTAGTGTCTTAGGTATCAGCATAGAAGAATATGGTTCTTGAGACTAAGACCAAATGAATTGCCAGGTTTTAGGATGTGTATAGACCAATCTCTTGCCTAACCTTGGCCTACCAGCAGGTATTTTCTGAAACTTCAAGTCAATATTATTGAAGGACAAAGCTACATTTTGTGTGTATTAAAATTTTTCCTGCTAAATAAAAATGAACATTTTCCCCCTCATGCTTTCAGTTTAATTGTCTTTATCAAATACTTTTTAAAGTCTGTTTACTCTCTCTTTCCTGCAGCCTGCAGTACAGCCGTGCAAGAGGCATGTTTTTCTCCAAAGTTGTGCAGGCATGTGGTGCTTTGCGTGGACTATCCTCCTATAGATGAAGCTAACCCAGTGACTGAGGTGGAGTGGAAGAATTGTGGAAAGTCGAGTCTTATTGTGAAACATACACAAAACAAGTCTGAGATTTTTGGGCAATATAAACAAAGGACTCGATATTATCATGAAAATAACACATTGATTTTGGAAAACAGTTCAGAAGAGGATGAAGGTATTTATGAAGTAACCCTGCTTTTCCAGAATAGTTCAGTGTGGACCAAGACATTACATCTGTCTTTAATAAGTAAGTACAGAAGCTTTTGTTCTTAAGCACAGGAATTCAGTTAATTTAAATAATTCAGAATTAACGAAATAATCAATATTTTGTAATGAAGTCCATGGTGAAAATGGCTAATGTGGGATTCTAGTTGATCCACAGAAGTGACGTTTTTTAAATGCTCCAACAGCAGCTTTCTTTGCTTAGAGATATTGTTTTCCGTAGTGCCTCCACCTCATCCCATTATCAAAGTGGACATGAACGACTCCCACGTGACACTGGAGTTGAGGTGTGAAGTGGAGAATGGAACCAATCTGTCCTATCACTGGCTGAAAAGTGGCCAGCTCCTCCCTCAAGATGAGAGGCATTTCCTGGTAGAGAGGAACTCCACCCTGCAGGTCAACAACCTGACCAGGGCTGACTGCGTGAACTACACCTGTGTGGCAGCCAATAGCCTGGGCAGCAGCGAGGGACACATTCAGCTCAATGGTAAGATGTGTGGGGCTGGCATTGCAACAATCCAAGACGCAGGTAGCATGTTGTGTATACAGCTAATAAGGGAGGTTGTGATGGTCTGCCCTTGTGCTAGTGTTTAAAAATTGCAATTTGTGTTGTAAGCTGCAACATAACTTGTTATTTACAGTCATTATGAAGAAAAATCACACTCTTTTCTCTGAGAGTGACTGGCACGTTTTAGGGTCACTGAAAAACATGCGCCAAGAGAAAGACAAAGCAGATTACTGATATACCTGAAGTTCCAATGGTGGAACAAACTTCCCATGGTAGTCAGAATACCAGAAATGTTGTCCATCTTCAGACGCAGACTGAAGACCCACCTATTCAAAGTGCATCTTGATTTTTCTCCAGACACCACACCAGAACACTCCTACCTTTTCTCCTAGTTCAAGTTACAATATTTTTTTCTTATATCAACTGTGACGTGCCATTCAAGCTGAAGGGAGCCAGATTACAGATTTTGCTTTTTCAGAATATAAATATATGCTTTCAAACATTAGCTGGCTTACTTGTGACCTGCATAATCGGATGAGGTAATCTTTCAGTTAATTGCATTTTATATTTCCTGTAAAATGAGTGCCATAATTTTGTGGCACGTGCTTCGGGTGCTCACATATTCTGTGCCCCCTCAGTTATTTTAGCTGCCTAGGGCTTCTTCTGGATGTGATCTGTTTGTATTTCGGATTTTTCTTTTGGTCCTTGCTTAACATGGTAAATTTGCTTCAGTGCTGTAGTGACAATACATATATACTCACTGCTTTGGCTCTGTCACTAGCCTGATCTGGCACCATTACTGATAAATTGGTCAAAAACACTCATGTTCTCCTTTATTGTAAGTTGCTCTGGACAAGAGGATCTGCTCAGTGAATATAATGCACTTGCTCACTGGGTTGTTATTTCTCCAGGATAAAGACCGGCTGCTGTTGACACATTGTTCGATGTGTACTTTCAGGAAGTGTTAACGAGATGTGCTCAGTGAGAGCTGCCCCTGCCCTGAAATTGAACAGCATTCTGTTCATCGCCACTGCGGCCTGCTGTGCCTTTGGCATGTGTGTCATGATCCTCTGTTTCAGACGACGTCAGGGTAGGAGAACACTGTACTCTTAATGAATCAAAAAATTACATTTTCTTTTCTTTAGTAATAGATGTAATCATGTTCTTGTGTGTTTGCAAGGCAGAAATACGGCAGTGGCTAAAAGGTAAGCATTCGGTCTTTTTCATAGTCTTTGTTCTTCATACTAACGTACTTCAGCGCAAAGTTTTCAACAAAATGGTTTCCTTCCTTTGAGCAGGCCACAACAGCCACGAGCAGCCAGCCAACCGCAGGCGAGGTAAATTGGCACATTTTCGGTGTTGTTAAAATCCGATTTATCTTCTCTTTATTAAGACTGATTTTCTTTAATACTTGTGTATCTGTGCCTCTTCCATAGGTCAGCGAAAAATAACAAACGAGGCTGAAGCAACAGGTGAACAAAGATGATCCTTTGCAACCTGTGGGGAAAAAAAGAGATAAAAGTGCAGTTAAATGAATTCGGTCCCCACCCTGTTTCTAAAGCTGAACTTACCCTGTTTTTCTTTCTCAGAGTTTCGCGTGTATGAAAATGTGAAATTGTGAATAACAGGTAACCTGCTATGTGAGCCTTTGTTTGTACAACTGCATGTCAGCCTTACAGCCACCATCACTAAAAATGGGCCTGCAGGGCATCATGGGTTGGTGCACCATCAGTGACCATTGGCTTCTCTGGTTGCCTTTAGATATCACCTGCAGCCCAGGAGGTAGTGCAGCTGATGTGTGTCTACACAGACTTCATACCAACCTGCCCCGATGCAGGATCTAGACAGAGGCCAGTGGAGATTGAAGATTTTGGCTATTTCACAATCACCTCAGTGGAGCCGTAGTCACCCCATTGGACTGTGGCCATGTTTGAGCTGCTTGGAGCTGCCTCCAGTAGGAGAAATGAGAGCAATCTGATGTTTTGACATTAAGGAAATAAATAAGATACCTGTGAGGTGTTTGCTTGATATACACCAAGAACAGTCACTCTGAAAATTCACGCTGAATTTATGAAAAATACCAGGTGTGAAACAGAAATATTTTAATAACAAAGAATTAGCCATTTAATATAGATCAGTTTCTCAATTTGAGTCTTTGTGTTGGTATATTGTATGTTGCTGATTGTGTTTTTTCTGGCTGCAAATTATAACAATAAATGCATGACGGCTGCTGGGTGGTTGGCTCATCCTGTATCGAACGTGGACTGTGCCAGTGCCAGCTGTGACCGGCAGCCTCTCCCCGCCCTGACTTGCAATCAGGTCAAGCACGTGCATGCCCCAGGGATGGGAGGGTTCAGTGTCATCGCGCGTTGGTGATCCCCACTTGTCAATCGGGTGCCCACACATTCCTGTTGACTTACAGATGAAGAGCCTGCCTCCCACTCATGTCTGTGCGAACCCGACTCGCGATGAGAAGGGGCGGCTGGCTTCACATGCTGTGGAGGCGAGCACATGTTTGTGTGCGCCTTCCCAAATCCACAAAGGGCTTTGGGATGCGCATTGTAGCATGAGCATGATTGGACATTCCACACTGGGGAGAAGGGGGGGGGGGGCAAGCAGGTAAAATATGCACGGCAAGTTACAGCCTGTAGCATTTTTACATATACAATTTACGTTATGTGAAAAAAAAACTAATTACATTTGAATTAGTTCTTTATGCAAAACTTAATTTGTGTTTTTGCACACAGGAGATCCTGAGAGACAAAATGAAATTCACACATGCAAATGCATGAAGCATTCAGCACATTGAAACTCCCATACATGGATGCTGAAATAATAAATAATGACACAAAGCGTAAGGGTCACTGCCCCTTGTATGTGCAGGTTCAGAGATGCTTGTGTATATGTATGACACCATTGTACAAGGCTTTTTCAATGATACCAAAGGTGTAAAAACCACTGTGGGCTAGGAGAGCAAGGCTGCGAAAAATGGCTTTTTCTTAGGACTTGCTCTGTGGTCCAGGTGCTAGAATGTTAAAGCCACACGGAACCCCGCCATGATGTGGACTTGTATTGTGAAACTGTATTTGGTAAAGATGACTGATCATGAATTTAATTTCAGAGAAGGCTACGATGGTTGTACACAGTAGAACGGCAACAAACATACACAACAAAAAATGCTGCATATTCATACCTTTTAATACATGGAATTCACATGAGAGCATCAGAAAAACAGCAGCTGTCACAACATATTTTCTTACACTTCATTCACTTGACCCACTTCAATAATAGTAATATAAGATTAAAATACAAATATTATGCATGCTGTGTTCTCACGTTAGACTGATAAGATTAGCAGCTGGCATAGGCCTCCATACAGGGTTTTCTTGGTTGAGTTCACATGATCCACAACCACAATTACAGAAGACCATGTGCTTTTCAATGACTTCCTATGTTCTTCCAATTTGTACTCTCACACATACATCGCATACCAGCAAACACATACATGCACATCCTGTCTGACGATTATACTATTTTCCATTCTCTCTTCACCAACACAATATGCATTGCGTGCTGTGGTTATACTTTAAATATACCAACATGTGCTGTTCATTTGCTTTGCAGAAATCCATAGCCAGTGAGTTACAAAGTTGACAATTATTCATATTTTTCATTTTTACAGCTGGAGATCTGCAGCAGAAATCTGAGTTAAGAACCCTAATCATTACCACAACCCAGGGAGCAAGTCAAGCTTCCTCTTTACTGTGCAATGCAATTTTTTTTAAAAACTATAAAACTATTGTGAAATGAATCTTAATCTTTATAACTCCTGCTGAAAATGGCAGAAAACTTACAGAAAATGGCAGCCAACTTGTATTATGTCGACAATTCACATTTTATTGTTTAAAGGTAATTTTGTTTTGTAATATACAATTAAAACGTAAATCTCAAGCCATCGTAATCTTCCATAATTGAGCTATAATATTTTGTTGCTGACAAAAACATCTCAGAGATGAAAGGTTATGGTAGTCCAAACACTACACTGCATTACTGGAATGAAACTCCACTGCAAAAACAATATAACATAGTGTTCCCCACAAGCAAGCCCTCACCATCCAATAAGACTTACAATTGCACAGTTCATTACTGGCTAATTAAACTGTAGGAACAGAAGCCATTTATTTGCTTTCATTTTACATCAAGGCGCTTTTCTCTTTCAGAAAGATACTGAGAAACTGTTACTATGGCAGCAGTGGAACCAGGGATTAAATGTTTTTTTCTGAGAGGTTAGAGAGGGTGCTTTTGTGAAGTGAAGCGAAAAATTCCACGGGCACAGTAATAGTTTTCAGATTCTTGGATAGATTCATGTCATAAGTTTATCTGTGTGACTGCTAATATGCCATACTGCGGATGGACGTGCAGCTGTCAGCACAGCTCCAGTTCAACCTAGGGCAGCCGTCACCCCCGCACCTGCTTCCTGAATAGAGGTCAGAGTAACTGCATGTGCGCTCACCCACCAAAACTCTCAAACTCTCACAAAGTGCAGATGCACTGGTTGTTCTTGGTTTTACCCATTCAAGTTACTGATCTTTGTGTGAATATCAATTAGACTGGATTATTTAGGGCAAATCATTATTGATGTGGTAATCTTTTTTGCAAATGGAGACATGCACAATTTAATTGGAAATTTTAATTGCTCCTTAATGTGAATATTGCTGTATGAATTACCACACGATCTCAGGCCTCTTTTGGCAATTTGACTACTTGAAGAGCTTTTTCTTGAGATATGAGACATGTATGTATTTATAATGTACAACTGGGGGATACAATATAACTGCAGGGTCTGAGCTGCCTTATTTGGCAATAGCAGCTCCTCTGGGTCTCGGAGGCCCCTGTGGCCTGCCATCAGCAGCCCTGTAGCATGTGCAGCTCTCTGGTCCAATGGCTGTGTGCTCAGCTGGTGGACTGCAGTCAGAGCATGCGGTGGTTGACTGCATAACAAACGGTTGTTAAAGAAAGCAGAATCCATCTTGTCTGACAGCACCCACCCCCTGCACCTAGAGTTTCAGACCTTGCCTTCGGGTTTCCGCTTCAAATACCCATTAGCCAAAACCAACAGATACAAACACTCCTTCATTCTGTCAGCCATTTCACTGCTGAACTCCAATAGAAAAAGGTAATACCTGCTGACCACCCAACCAGGCTTGATAATATTATGCACTTTATGTTTTTACAAAAATGTATTTTTATGTTTTTACTGTATTCTATGTTTTTACTTGTATTCTATGTTTTTTTACTGCATTTTATGTTTTTACTTGTAGTCTATGTTTTTACTTTTTATTATGTTGTATTTAATTGCCTTGGTACTGTTTCACTGCTGCACAACCAATTGCCCCACTGGGGACAAATAAAGTTCTACTTGACTACTTGACTTGCATGGATTTCAGAGGACTGGTGTGCTGGTGTGCACTCTGTCATACTGATAGGTGCAGTCATGCAACAAATTACAGCAACTGAACATTTCAAAATCGAGGAATAAAGAACATAGTTTTGCTTTCTAACTGTTGCCGACTCTTGTGCCTATGAAATAGACCCAATGACAAGATTTTCCACATAGACTTTGTGTACGTGTGTGTGTGCTTAAAATCCCATTTCCATGAACTAATAATACGAGGAGTCATGCTTGTACATGAGATTATGCGAGTTATGTTTTCTGGAAAATGGAATTTTATATTTTTGATTTGAAACATGATTGAGGGCAGAACATGCTGTACTTGAACCCTTTTCCCAGATACACAGTGAAAGGATTTTTATCTGGAAACCAATTTTTTTGTTGACTGAAGTGACAACTGATTTCCATGATTCATAATTTTCCATCAAAGAATAGCCATTTCATTTTCTATTGTGCTGGTCATAACTAGTTATACTTGATTGAAATTGGAAACAGCTGTATTGGCTCTCTAACTGACCTGAGGAAGTGGAAATTGAATGGAAATGAAGATTTGCATTTTGTCGTGGATTTGCCTCCAGCAACCTTTCAGAATGCACTATTTTGAGCCTTTTCCCAGGTTATACAACACACCTGACAGGTGGCCTGTGCTGTGGAGACCCCTTCTCACACACTAGATGACCAGGTGAGAAGGGGCATACGGCTCCGCAGCCCTGTAACAAGAGCAAGAAGGGAATATATAAACTAACTAATACAGGAGGATATGCAAAAAGCTTTCAACGTAGGTTTCAGTCGGCAGAATTGTCACAGTTTTACAATAACTTCTCTGGTCAATCAGGAGCACACAGATTCTGCTTGTCCCTCTGTTCCAGAAGCACCACTGAAGAAAAACAATACTTTCTGAAAGCTTAAGCAATACGTACCCACCTCCAACACAGCACTTTCCAGGAGCAGAAAACAGAGACGGGAAGACAGGACATTCGATGGCAGCTCTGCTCAGTCTGTGTTAGGGTATCTGACATAGTTCATTACGATTACACATATCACATTAAGACCGGCACAGGCATGTCATTAAATGCCATCAATTATGTTGCCTGCCGGCAAGTTATTCATTAAAAGAAACCCCTATACACCACCCTCAGGGTAGGCATCTACAATTTATACAAAATTAAAAAAGCTTCTGAGCCGTGATATACCACCCACTGATTTAATTTCATCTGTTGTACTTCACATGGTCAAATCTTCTCAACAACCAGCGACACAAGAGGATGTAATTTCCAATTGTCCCCAAGAGACAACGGTAACAACTGTGACAGCAAAAGCATTACATCTTGTTGGCTCCGTGCATTAGTACATAATGCACACAATTTCCGTATTTGCCTCCACCTCAGTAAGAGTTTATCTCATTACAAGGCAGAATCATGCGTGAAAATTCAATTAGAATCACAGCCACAGGACCGACCAAGAGCCTGCTGCAGTCTCGCATCGTGTTGGTAGAGCTGAAAGAAGCCATCAGTTGCAGCAGAAGCGATTGCAGTGTCTGTTGCTTAATGGCGTATTCACATCAACACTGAAGATAACAAAAACTGTCAATTCTGCCAGAAAGGGCAGAGAAAGTGTGCTTTTATCGCAGCACTCAAAAAGGAAACCGTAACATAAATATTCACAGAGCAAAAAATTGTACAGATCAGAGGCCACTTTCAAAAAGTGTCTCAGAGTAGGATTGCAAATGGAGAATCGGCGCTCCCCTGTCCATATGAGTTTATTCATGATGAGCTATGATGCAAAACTGACGCTAGATCTGCATTCCTACTCTGAGAACCTTCATGAACGCACACCCAGGACACCGCAAGGTCTAATGAAGGTCTATTTTTTATTTAGGCTTTCTTTTTAGGACTTGTTATTTTCTTGTTTCCCTAATTTGGCCAATAACTTTGCCAAACACTCATAACTTCTTGTCCATTTTGGCACACATAGTACAGGCCATGCGTAACCTGGACAAAAGAAATGGCATGAGTTGGACATTAGGAGGCACTATAATCGGATCCCAAATGCAAACCTTCATCCTGTTCCTCCTAGAACACAAACTTCATATATCAGTTTATCTCCCTCCTCATGCTTGACATTTTGTTTCAGTAAAGCATTACAGGGTCTGTTGAGGCATTGTCGTTTTCAGTTCAGTATTGCAACTTCTTGCTTTTTTTAATTAGAGAGAGACTTTTAAAATAATCTATGTAATATGTGCCATCAATCCATTGTACCAAAATGTCAAATACAAAAGATGGCTCAAGCAGTTGTTATTCTATCTGTGTTTCTGGATAATACAATCATATTCTAGTGCTAATTCTGCTCACATTTATGATTAATTTGCTTCTGGGCATCTGTGTATCATAATTTGCACCAGGTCAATGTTGGCCTTTACAGCTTCCTCCTGTTTGGAATGGAGAATCCCCAGCAATGTTTCAATGTCCTTTGAGGGACAGAATGCCCAAACCGCTCACTGTGGGTGTCCACCTGACACTCTGAAACCCTCTACAAAACTTCAGGGGTGGGTTCAGGGCAGACAATGGTGAGCTAAAAGTATAGAAGAAAGTACAGAATCAAAAGACAGAATGAAATATTAACTTCACAAAGCATTACACATTTCTCTTTAGATGGGCTGATGGGAGGTGAAGTCCAGAACAAGCATAGCCTGATCTAGCTTTGAGCCTTACTTTGCATAGTTCTGATTGTAAGTTGTTGTGACAACACTAAGTATATGCCACTATAGTTTTGTTGTACCACAGTAACGTTGGTGGAAAGGAGGCAAGGGTCATTTCTAACGGTGAATGGATGCTGCATGATTCATTTTCATGTTCCAAGCACGGTGAGTTGAGTGGTGGGGAGGATTTATTGTCTAAAAATCACAGAAAGAATTGAGCATACAGAAGTGGAAAAACACATTGTAGTTTTGCCCCTTCCCTAACTTTCAGAAAGAGACGTCAAAAGCTCTGATGATGTCCCATGGCTCTAGCACTGGCGTGTCATAAATGATAGAAAAATGTCACATCTCACTCTCAGCTGGAATAGTTTCATCAAATTTTCACAACAGGACTTTTACAAACACTCCCTGAAAGCAGGGGCTGCATTGCATGATACTGGTCCAGGAGGGCTGCAAATCCACTCGACCGTCCTTCCCAATCATCCCAATCCCGATTCTGCTTTTGAGCCAGGGTGACTACTCCCGCAGACAGTGGGCTTTTCCTCATAGGAAGGAAGCAGGAAAGTCAGTTTGACTGATGCCCTCCAGGAGCATAAAACGTGTCTCAGACACACCTATAATTATAGGCCCATTACATTTAACTGGACTGGCCAAATTCTAGGGCCTGTCCAGTCAATATTAAGCAGTAGCTTACATGAACAGTTAATAGCTGAGATTCAATCAATTTGTTCTCAACTTTGACAAACACTGAAAATCAAGAATTAAAATCCACATTTGCTTTTTCAAAAAACTACATTCAGACAAATGAAAAGAAAGATTGCTTGATGGACTTGATTAGGGTAGGGTAGTTTTCTGTCATATAATGTAGCACAAAAAAGATACATATACAACAAAATCACCTAAATGAATGCTTAGAGATAGCGTTAGAGTTAGAGATCAAAGAATGTAGTGGAATCAGTAAACTTGTAGTACACTTCTTGGAATAAACAATCAATCTGACAGTCGGCTATTCAAAGATGAAAAGAAGAAATAGTTCACAATTTTACTGTTCATTTTCCTTTGCTGCACTCAATGGGAGGACCAGTCAGGTCACACACACATGCCGAATGATCCTAAAATGCTCTTATCAACTGGCAGCCTTTTGAGTTTGATCAAGTTGGGTCACAGCCAACTAAATAACACACAGGGTTTAAGTGTACTTGTATTTCAGAGTGAGCAGAGGGACAAAGACAAAGAAAACAGACCAGATCGAGAGAGACAGAAAGAGAAAAAGAAGAGTATACAAGAAACAGAAAACAGACAAATGCCTTCTTAAAAGTCTCACCAAACCTTTAATTTAGATTTATTTTTAAAGATGGATGCGGAGTATAGTACCTTCATGTATGCCTAAAGCAATGTATTTTTCAGTGATTCTTTGAAGCAATCCGGAGTACATACGGTAACATGATGCAAAGACATGTTCCATTTTCACTTTCTTATCTTTTTTTAGAAAATAAAAATAAAGAAAAAACAAGAAATAAAAACAATTTTAAGTTTAAAGAACAAATATTGGTGTTGGTAGCTGTACAGTCCCATGTGTGTCAAGTGTGCGTGACGCTTACACCAATGGAATGGATGGATATGATGTCTACAATCAGACGGGTTTGTCCGTGTTTATTATTTCTGTGTTGAGCTCAATGAACATTATCCGAAAGTAATGTCAAGTCAGGCAGAAGGGGGTGGTTCTATATCATAAAGTAAAATAAAAATCTTAAACTTTGATGAGAATATAGGGTGATGTTGACAGCTGTAAAAACATTTTGAGGGCATTAAACATGTATACGTCTGTGACTGCTACTGTAAAATACACCCCTCCATCCCCCCCAAAAAAAAAAAAAAAAAAAAATCAGTAGCAATGATTTGCAAAGCAAATGAAATCGGAGCACATTTTCCCCCATTAAACATAAGATACATAAGACAAATTTTATGTACAACATTTTACACCGTCAACAGCAATTCGAAAAGCATAACTCAACATGAAAGAATTCCTTCGATGCAATGGTTGCCATGAAAAGCAAACCCAACATATTAAGGTTAAATAACCGCATTAGACATATGTTAAAAAATCAAAGTCATCTGTGCAGTCAGCCACAAAACGAGCGCCTAATGCCCTTCTCCCCCTCTGAAAAAAAATACAAAAACAGTATGACAGTAATAAAGGAGACTGAAAGGTTGCATGCAGAAACAGAAAGTAGAATAGGCTGTGTGCCTTTTCCCGAGTTGAAATGGCGTACGGACTTTCGGCCGTTCAAACTGCGTTGAAGCTCACACGCTGTGAGACAGCACTATCCTTTGACAATTCAGGAGGTTTGGCATCAGATTTTGCCAAACCCTATCTGGTAACCCTGAGAATAGCAGTGCCCTTTGTGTGACTGAAATATCATGCGTTCTCCTAAATATGCTAACACCACTTGAAAACGTCTTGTTCCCCACTTTAAAGCACATACACACGGGCAGTGAGTGTGGCCAATCTGAATGGCTACATGCTAGTGCACCAAAGACATTACATTACATTACATTACAGGCATTTGGCAGACGCTCTTATCCAGAGCGACGTACAACAAAGTGTATAACCATAACCAGGAACAAGTATGACGAAACCCCTAGAGAGAAGTACCGGTCCAAGTACAGGGAACAACCGCATAGTTCAACTTGGACAACATAAACGCAGATTTACTGGAAACAATATCAATATCGCTCATGGATATTGACAGTCATTGATATGTGGGTGGAGGAAGGGGTAAAACAGACAATGAATCAAAAACATTTTTTTTCTCAGAATCAATAATTGATTTATTGAACGTATGCTTCAGGTAAAAAGAATATTCAGCAATATTTGCTTAAATAATCATTTAGCCTCAACTTATAATGGACTTTCAGGCCACCCCGTTTCTGACACCGGTGGGCTGACATCCACTCCTGGTGGCAAGAGTTCACAAATAAAGGAAGAAGATACACAGTCTCTTTCTATACAGAGTAATAAATAAATAACAATACATGAATGAGATGTGTACACAACCTCAACATTGATTGGTCAAATATTAACTGTACATTATAAATCATAGGGAACAATATAAGTGGCTTTCTATACAATGAGACATTCAATAGCTTGCAGTACCATGTGGTCGCAAGCACAATCTTCCTCCATTTTTACTCCCAAACAGAGTCTCAGTAGCAATGTTGTAGGCCATAAATGGGGCTTATTGCAAACGTTATTGACACATGAAATTTGGACCCTCAGGGCTACGAATCTTGCCTTATATGGGAAAAACCACCTCAAAAAATGTTTGCAGCATCAGGAAAGCGGCCGAATGGGGAAACATCCCTGGTTCATGCAAACTTTAGAGGGGGAAATACTTTGCTTGGAACTCAGATCTGGGTAAACGTGTTGGTCACCACAGTGCATCACAAAACTGTAAATTCCCCAACCCAACAAGCGACATAATCCATACATATTCGCTTACTTTCTTACAAAATCGCCATCAATACTAAATCTACCACAACACACTATGTTACACAAGTAAAACTCATTTTTTAAAATTTATTGTTTTTTACAAAGTTATATCTTCGTTATAAATATTTTCTGTGCTGTTGTGCCCTCTATCAATATAAATAGCAAAATATAGTGTCAAATTTCCTATTCCTAGTTGTATCCCTTTGTTCTCTCTAAATTAAAGTATCTCTTATTCATATTTTTAAAGGAAGAATTCACTAGAAAACAATTGCAAACTATAAAAAACAAATTCAAACAAAATGAATAGAAAAAAATTATAAATTAGGAAAACAATAATAAACTGAAAGTAAACCACATTACAGAAAGTATCCAAGGGTCTAGAGAGTGCATAGATACGAAACTCACTACTTATTACAACCACTAATGTGAAATGAGGTTTTGAGGACACTGAGTGCTATTCATCAGTTGGAAAGCAAAAGAAGCCGTTATTTTCTGTCTTCTGTGTGTTGTTGATGTGTTCTGAGTTCCAGGGCCATTGGGTCTTTTTCTTTGTCCTTCCACTTGTTATTTTTGTCTGAGGATACACATCTGACATGGACTTTTGTTTCTTTCACCTTCTCTTAAAAAAAACAAAAAAAAACAACAACAACAACAACAAGAAATAAAACAAAATAATAATCAATAAATACATGAACAAACAGTCCATTCTTTTTTGATGCCAAAATATTTTGAACACATTCAGGAACATTCATTTTGAAAGTGAAGAAAACGATAATGCAACAAAAAAGTTCATGGTAATCATTGGAATTATTAATAATAACCATTTCCATAATAATTTATTGTATTATACAAATTATTCCTATTATGTGCAGTCTCAGATCCCTGGCCTGGGTTGCCTTTATAATTTCTCCTTCGAAGGAATCCAGATGTAAGGTCCAGACTGTTCCTCTATCAGCTTACAGTGATTATAAACGTCCTCTAATGTGTCTCCTTGCACCAGAGCTAGAAGACAGAGGAGTTAGGTTAGTAAATTCCTCACAAAATGACTGCATGAAACACCTGTTGAGAAGCCTGCCACTTTTTTATACAGGCACAATCCCTTTAAAACCTTGCATGTGCATATCAGGTGGGACTATTACTGATCAGCAACAGGTCTTGGTTTGGTTAATAAGACCAATTTACCCGGAAACTCCTATAACAGAACTCATGAATATTTGATGAGGAGGAAGAGGCGGTCTTAAGCAGCACGAGACCTGGTGTCCTGTGGTGTGAGGACCGGGGAGAAGCGGCTGCTCTTCGGGTGGGTTTTTGCCGTTCTCGTTTTGAGAAACGAGCCGCGAGCGGATGTTAATTGGCACCGTGGATGGAATCTAATCACTGTAGCGCTCTTCTACCCGGGCCCAGGCCCCAGGTGGCGGCAGGTTTTTACTTAAGCCCCACAGAATGGAGGCGTGTTTACCTGTGAAGAACTCCCCAAACTCCTGCTCCAGCTTCATTGCCCGGTCGTACGTCTTCTTTGCTTGCTCCTCTGTTAGCCGCTTGTTCATCTCCCTACGGAGGGAACAGATTTACAAGCGAGGCTCAGAGGAACCAGTGTGATTAATGTTCCGACTGAAACGCCGCAATAGAACGCTCCGCTATTGATCAGGTGCTACAAAGGAATGTGGAAATCAGGCCTGCCGTAAAGGGCACTGTGCATTTCTACTGACGCTGCATTACGCCCCACTTACATTAAGGACTCGACAGATCTGGGCTTTATGAAGATGGCAATAGGGTAGAATTGTGCTACTTGTAACCGTTTAATGGCATTTCCTGACACGTCCAATATGCAGTGTTTGCCCTGGAGGAGGAAATAAGAGAGACAAAGAGGTACAGAGAGGGTTCAATCATCAAACATCTCATCAGTTTTCTTTTACCTTTCTCATATATGCTTATTTTCATCCCTCCACCTCTTGCTCAACTTTGCCAGCATAATATGAAGACTGCCAAAGGTCACCTGGGGTCGCTAGTTACAGTCAGTGGGTTTATATGATGCTTGAAAAAGTCGATTTATTGTATTAGTCTGGCTAAAACTGGACTTCATGTATATCATGTAAACATTGTAGTCCAACTGAAATCATACTAATTCGAATTTTTCAAAGTCGGACTAAAATACTTAGATAATGCGGTTGGGGGACGATTTACTACGGCATGTATACGCTTCAATAGACCAAAAATTGGCCTAGGCATTCTGCGCATGTTCCGTAATTTACATAGCAACTACTGTGGACAAGCGGAATCGATAACGTTTCAGAAAATATATAACTTTAAAAGATTTAATTCAATCTTCTACTGGGACTGTTGCCATTTATTGAGGGCATGACAGAAAATTTTGGTGCTGCTGACTATAATCGAATGTTTTTCACATTTACTGTTCGATTGAGCAAGTACCATTCAAACTACATTTTTATGGGTTAGTGCTGTCCGATTGTGCTAACTACTTCACATTAACCTTGTACGGCGATCACAGCACAGTACCACTTAATTATTGTCACTTCTATCACCACTGTAATGAACTAAAAAAACAGCGAGAAACGACCTTTTCTGTGAGAAATGCATTGTCGAGCTCACGCGCATACACTGTTGGCGACATTCTAAAGCTCCGTTTTGCCCTCCCTAGTATCATGGTAAAAAAAACACATGTCTGGACGGACGAGGGGACCAACTTCATGCTATCGCAACTAAAGGAGTTAAATATCCTAAAATACATGGATGGAAGAAAAACACGGAATGGCAAACTATTCAAAAATGTTGCAACAAAATTGGAGGAAGCAGGATTTATAAGAAGCCTTCATCAGACACATCTCCGTGTCATAAATCAATTCTTTCCGAGTCATGTATATTGGGACAACAACAACAACAACAACAACAATCCAATTAAATCTCATCTTCGGCCAAATCGAGCTATTATTATAGATCGATTTGAACTGTGCATGTAAACGCACTGAGTGAGTTACAGTGCACCACTGTAAATGAACTTCTTAGATAAATTTTTTACTCAGTTAATTTCATGAGGGCTACTGCAGCCCTTAAGAGAACTGAGGTCCTGGTATGGAGGTTTCCTTACTCGCTCGGCTACGTATTTGACAGACTGGACGCTGGTCCCGTACAGGTTGTCATTGTACTGGCCGGCCTCGATGAATTTGTGCTCTTGGATGTCCTTCTCCATCTGCTCCCTGGAGGTGACAAAGTGATAGTCCCGCCCGTCCACCTCATACTCCCGCTTTGGCCTTGTGGTGTCTTCACACGGGACAAAGAAGATCATCGAGAGAATTCACACCAAAGCCCCAAAGACTAAATGAACAAAATGCATGATTGATTGAATTAATCGAGTTTCTAACACCGGAATGGAGTTACAACAAGCCTATTACTCATTAATAATTCAGCTCATTGTTCTTCTGAGCTTCTGATGTAAAGTTTCACAAAACCATCACATCTTTCCATTAAGTGATCCAAAGAGTTCAATTAAGTCTTCGATGAGAGAGTCACTGATGTGCCAAAGACCAGCAACTCTGCAGGTAACATGTTACCGTGGATATGAACTAAGGCTGTCAAAAGTGCCATGAAATTGAGTTTGAATATTAGCTTTTATAATTAGTTAGCGTTCGAATATATTCGAATATCATTTGCCTATAATTCACAAAAATAAGCTTCTTATTGTCGGGCGCAATATGCACGTGATGCTCCCTTTAAACTGGCCTGCGCGTTATTTCCACAAGCAGGCAGTAGAATAGAGGACATCAGTGAACTTTCATACTAGGTTACTACATCTGGGGCCTCATTTATAAAACGTATTTTAGATCAACTGTGTGGTGCCTACGTAGAAAATCACGTCAAAGTAGTGATTTATAAAATTTCAACATGACTCGATTTGACCAAGGGAACGGTTGTGGCTCTACGTCAGGTCTTCACTTGACATATGCACGCTAGTTGATTTTATAAACGAGCCCCCCTACAGTTTCTATAGCCTAATGCGCAAATGAATAAAGCACTTTCTCGTGGATGTAATTTGCCACAACTCGGCATTTATTAATCGCAATAATAGGGAAATGATTATTTATAGGAAATCCCTGTTTATTTCTTAACAAAAAAACCATTCAAACGGATACACCAGACTTGCACTGCGAAGCTTCCACGTAACTCTTTTCTTGTCCTTGACCTCGCCATTTATGGCCAAGAAACCGAAAATTCCAGAACAGGGTTTCTACTACCAGCTAGTGGGACCAACTCCTCCGATGCTGCTCTGATGTCATTTTCACCGTTCGTTTTCAATATTTTGATGTGACAGAGGAAGTAACGCTAGCACAGGAAATGAACTTTGCGTGCATGAACATGATTCGCCGCATGAAATTAAAGCCTGTATATTTATGCTAATTACAAAACGCGGAATCAAAAACGCGGGATCCATAACTAAATTTCGAATGCTCAAATTTAGGTTCAAACTTAAAAAAAAGGAAAAGATTTTCGAATAGTTTTCGAACTTTTAATATTTTTTGACAGCCCTAGTATGAACAGAGTTTTCCACACATACAGCAGCCTTCCTCTTTAGATCAGTTAAATCAAGGGAACTGTGTCATGTCAAAGAAATGACTCCGTTTCCTAAGGGTAGTACTAGATATATCAGCAGCAGCAAGTATACTGCAAGCCTTGCTTTACGCCGGAACAAACAAGTCTACATAGTAACAGGTGTTCACAAACAACCACAGTGTTCAGTTTGACACTACTTGCTTTATAGCAATGGCTACTTCACTTACTCACCCATGCGCCCTGAACAGTTAGCCGCTTCAAAAGGTATTCAAAATGAATAAGAAGAAATGTGAATTAAAACAAACAAAACAAGATGTTCAAAAAGAAAATGTCCACAACACCATGAAGAAAACTGGTGATGTATTAAAATATGTAGATCATAATTCAAATGTGTCAGTTCTGCATTTAATAAATTGAGCTGGACGAAGTACTGATTTAGTCATCTATTCTGAACACACTGTCCAAGTATTTCAGCAACTGTACACATTTTAAATGACAATGCTTCATTACTGCTCACCAGAATTAACAAGACTCTTACGGGAAAAAAAAAAAACAATTTACTGAAAGTACAAAAAAGGAAAATAAAAGTAGAGAAAAAAGTAAAAGAAAGAAAAAATGAACAGAACAACATACGTAACATGAAATTAAGATGCAAATACTATACCTACTGCATGCACTGCTTACAACATATTTCTGGAGAAAATGTTTCAATGAACAGAACTGAGGCATTTATGATAAAAATGATCAACGGTAGATGTCCTGTATGTGGGAAGGTGGTTACACCTCAGGGTCACTACTCAAACTGGTTGAGAGTCTGCCACACCTAGATAGTACAAACACCCCTGTTTCTTTTAACACAACATGTAAATGCAACAAAGAGGTCCCCCATTATGTCAGCACCATCACCTTCTCCTAATATTCAGCCCACAACACAACAGAACAACTATGGCTGAAATGAGGAGGTTCAACTTATACAGGAACATCTTTGGACCACGAGCACAACCTACATCAGACCTTTTCATCAACTATGTCATTCCACGTGGTCTGAAAATCCAGCAGCACTGCACCCTGAGAAGCACCATTTGTACAGAGGTTTACAAGGAGAAGACAATGACCCCTCAGAAGAACAGCTATTTATTGGGGTATTCAAGCTCAGGCTTGACACAGTTCTGGATATCCTTTAGTTTGTAGGTCACTGGTGAGCCTAGGTAGGCTGAAAGGCCTATTTTTTTATCATTACGTATTCTTAAGTTTTTATTCTTATAGCATCAGATGTACTGATAGTGCTGCATACTTACGTGGCACGCATGATCCAAATTTGTCCGGGAACTCCGATATTAAATCATCGTTGATTCTGTCCTTCATGGGTCCAAGGATGATGACTGGTCTGGCGTAGCTAACTACTCAGGAAACACAAAGCCACAAATGTCAAACACAACAAATGTCTTAGTTATGAACCCACAAACCATGTAAGCTGTGCTGATTAAAAGCATGAAGCCTTTTTTTAACCTTAAAACTATCATCTGACATATTACATGGAAAAGGAACGTCCATTAGTGAATATATGTGTCAATGAATGCCATTTAATGTCAAATTTACTCTAAAGGCAAGATGACAGAAACCAAAACCCCAGGTAATGTGTTAGGAAGGCCATACATGGGGCTCTTGGGTGCCCCATCTTGTTAAGGCACAGTTCTAAGTGTATGGATGACCCAAAGGTCTGCTTTCAAATCTGGACCATGCCAGTGTCAACTGCAGCAGTAGCTATACAGGATTATGCACAATTGGCTAAAGCATTGCCCATAGGAAGGTTTCAGTCAGACTAGGAGGACAGCTTGATGGTTTTTTTCTTTAAATAGAATAGCATAGCTGTTTTTTTTTTCTTTGAAAAAAAAAAACAAAAAACGGGTGATCACATCTCGCTTTCACAGGAAATTACACTTGGAAAATGCGATCGTGTGCTCCATTTATAGTGCAGTAAAAAAAAAAGTGATGTGGCACCGCAGTGAGTGGCAGCCCCGTTTTAATCGCAATGAAACAAACACGTTCACCCACACAAACATTTTGTCCTGGCTAACGATATGCTTGCCCTAACATCTAGATTCTAGACCAAAACCTTACCTCCTCTAAATCTCACACAGTACTAGGGGCCGTCACAATATTTCATGAAATATTATACAGCAGAAAAATTACAAAAAGTTAAAAGAACGTGAACACATGCATGATTGCAATCAAATACCTCTCTGCACTTACAAAGGAAATAAACTTGAATATGTTAATGTGGTGTGGGGATGGCTGGTTTAAGCAGCCACACCTGCCCTGGGTCAAGCTAATAAGACCTGGTTAATTGGATAATTGGTTAAGAATTAGATAATTGGCCAGGCTAATTGGACCCGGGAACAGGAGTGGCTGCACCTGTGCGTAGTGAGGTAATCGGTGCGCACAGGTTAAATCTGCCATCCCCACTCACACAAAGGAGAGCCTCTGTGATGACTGTTTTACATCTGCACAGTTGGCTGTAACATCTTGCCGACCCTTGTAAATAAATGTGAACTGTTGGAACATCATCTCCCTGTGTCTCTGTGCTGGAGGGCCCCTTGGAAAGCCACTTCGGTGGCCTGTGGCAGGCTTGTTTGTCACAGTGGCGCCCAACGTGGGGCTGCTCCGGCACAGGGAAGAGGCACAGGAGGGCCAGCCAGGAGGCACACTGGAGGAGGAGTAGCTGAGGTGTTCCTGACAGGGCTCAGACAGATCCTCCAGGCCAAAGACAAGGAGCGGGAGATGACCAGGGAGGGGAAGGAAGTGATCCTCAGCTGGGACGCTGAGGAGCTGGACCTGGCCGGGAAGGCAGGTCAGCTACGGGCAGTGCACAAGAGGTGGTCGCGCCGTGAGCTGGACTTGGCCGGGAAGGCGGGTCAGCTACGGGCGGCGCACGAGTGGTGGCCGTGTCGTTTTGCTTCCTTTTTTGGTCCCTTTTGTTGTTTTAGTTTGTTTTGGCCTAGTTGGTTTGCCCGGAGCCCGTGAGGGGGTAAGCCTGCAGCAGCCTGCCAGCAGAGCCGACTGGCGGCCACCACAGCTACGAGGGTTCCAGGTCCCCAGCGCCACAAGGAAGCCAGCCCACCAGCCCAGCCACCCCACCACAGCCCCTGGAACAGCCCAAGCCCGGTGACGCCCCCACCAGCCAGCCGAGCAGTCCAGGACTCTCTGCGCTCAGAGGGAGGAGGGGGGAGGGCTGCCTCATCATCCAGGGGAGGGTGGAGGGGGGAGGGCTGCCTCATCATCCAGGGGAGGGTCACGACATGCACTGGACTGTTCTGGGGCCACCTGCCCCTTTAAAGCTCTTTAGTGGAGTTTTTTTTTTTTTTTTTTTTAAATTTGGTTTTTGCTTTGTTGGGAGTAGGGGTAGGCGGGGTAGGTAGGCAGGCAGGCTTCGGCCAGGGATTCTCCCTGGCCTCAGTTTGGCGTTGGGGGTATGTGGTGTGGGGATGGCTGGTTTAAGCAGCCACACCTGCCCTGGGTCAAGCTAATAAGACCTGGCCAATTGGATAATTGGTTAAGAATTAGATCATTGGCCAGGCAAATTGGACCCGGGAACAGGAGTTGCTCTACCTGTGCGTAGTGAGGTAATCGGTGCGCACAGGTTAAATCTGCCATCCCCACTCACACAAAGGAGAGCCTCTGTCATGACTGTTTTACATCTGCTCAGTTGGCTGTAACATCTTGCCGACCCTTGTAAATAAATGTGGACTGTTGGAACATCATCTCCCTGTGTCTCTGTGCTGGAGGGGCCCTTGCAAAGCCACTTCGGTGGCCTGTGGCAGGCTTGTTTGCCACAGTTAAATATACTCTTGAGAGCAAAAAAACATTAATGTCAAGATTGCACTGTGTATGGTATTTCATTACAAGGTTCAACAGAGGCTTAGATTTCTTAGATTTAAGTACATGCTGACTCTTCATGGACTGCAAAGATTAGCTGGGACCGCAAAATAAAAATGTTTCAGTACAACTGGTGTGCAAAAAATAAAAACAGCAATTTAAAACGGCATTAAGTTCCATGTCATTGCACTGACAGCCAATCAATACAAACTGGAAGTCACTTGTCAACCCAGAAATACTTGTAATCAGATTGTGATGTGCATCTGATTTGGCTCACTGGGCCAGGCCTTATGGTGATGTGGCATACTGAATTTTGGACCAACATGTTAAGGCAGCGCTCTCCATCACCATCATCATGACACAAAATGAGGGAATATCTTGGAAGAATGGTGTTCCATCCCTCCAGTAGAGTTCCAGAAACTTGTAGAAACTATGCCACGGTGCATTGAAGCTGTTCTAGCAGCTTGTGGTGGCCCAACACCATACTAGATACTTTATTTTGGCGTTTCCTTTCATTTGTCACCCGGCTGTAGTTCTGTTGTTGTGCAATCAACTGTACTGTGTTCCCCTCCTTCATAATTTAATTGTGTCTGTACATCTGGTAATGTATACTGATAATTAAGACCTATGCACTCCAAGAAGCTTAAAAGTTTTTTTCTAGTTAGATACAATTCGTGGCTACAGTTTGTGGTTTTAAGTTGAATATTGCTGACCAATACAGCGATCAAAAGTATGACTTTCCACTACACTCACAGAACACAATGAGGTAATCTCTCCCACCTGCTTTTAGTAATAAAATAGGGCTTACTTGTTTAGAACAATCTCCATTGGCACACCGGGCTTCACAATTGCAATTTTCATCCATTCGCTGCCCAAGTCAACTGACATCACAGCTATATAATCTGTACACAAGAGGATTCAAAGAACCAACAAGGGATGATAATTTGTTAGGACTCTGTTTAGAGCAGAATAAAATAACTATTTTTCTCAGAAGAAACTTCAGGAATTGAGTTTGGAATGGATAATATGCATTGCCAGTTTGAAATATCAAAAACACATATCTGTGGCAAAGGGCTTTAAACCTGTGCACTGTTATGGCCAAAGACACCAGGGGAAATAACTAACATTGCACTGCATAATGTGCCAAAGTTAAATGTGTGTAGCAACTCACTAATTTTCACAGCACATACACATTATAAAATAAAACATCACACCTTGATGTAAATCATTCCTCATGCACTTAAAGCACTGAAGACTGAAGATTTTGGTGCCATTCTCAGACGGCAAGCCAAGGCCTAGACTTACCATCTGATCAGTCTCATTCAGAAGTATAGGATCTATCCATGAAGGATATTTGAAAAACCACCATCTTTGACTTGTGTTTAGAGCACTCATTGAACTCTGCAGTCCTTGCAAGTTCATCAATGTTTGCGGTAGGTACTTAACTGGATTCTCACTAAAGACAAATTACTAATGCCACCATTCCAGGGTCCACTCTCCCATTTATATTGCTAGGTATCCCTTTCAACAAACATATTCGCAATTAAATACTAGCCTGAGAAAATACATTCAAAATTGTACATTTCTTACATAGGAAACCAGATTAAGCTATGCTATACATAGTCTTCAACTTTGTCTGACATACACTGTGGCCTTTAAGTACTTGAATTTACCTGTGGGAGATGGGAGAAGTGAAAGACAGCAGAAAAGCATCCACAGAGTTGAGCCCCACCTCATAGTTGCTTCCTGTATGAAAGAATCACATCACAATTCAATCTGTGCACTGTCCATGGCGAGGGTGTTTTAAAAAAGTATTGACAATTGCTCATGTAAAGGCAAGACAGCACACAGTAAATGTTTTCCAGAAACTGCAAATATCTTCACACAAAAGTAATGGGCAACTGAACAATGGCTGTGTTTGATTAACCTACTGTAGGCATGCCATATGCCAAGCATAATGCCCATAGGCAGAGAAGGAAATGTACCAGCACAGTAGGCCACAAACAACTCAATCACTGAATGTGTCATACTATGTGCCCGTGGTACAACCAGGTTTGCACAACGCCATTCCTGGAAGGCTGGACTGCATGTCAGTTTTTATTCCAAGCAATGGTACTGGCTTCATTTTCAAAACAGCTCTACTCCAGCACCGCTTCACCTCTAAGTTGGATCAAAGGAAAACACCAGAGATACAGTACCTGTGCAGTGTGTATTTGTAGGTCATGACCTTATATATTTAAATAACTCCAGATCACACACATAATTGGACTAATTAATTAAGAACAGACGTTGGCATGAACAGATGGGCCTTCGTTGTGCATCTCTGTTTTATAGAATACTGCGCATACACCAAGTGAAAGGTTTCTGATATTCACCTATCAATCACAAAAGTGCTAATCAAAGATTGAGTGTATACATGTCGAATGGTAAGGCAACATAATTGAAGAGCGAGTGTAATAACTGACACTCCTCACCTCGCGACAGAGGTGTGCATGGCGAGCTCCTATGTCCGTTGATCATGTAGCGCACACTGAACCTCACTAGTCGGATCCATCCCACAAGCGTGTTCAGGACCACCACCACACCACGTGCCAATAATGACAATCGTCTTAGCAAGACCGTTGATTAAACATCTTACACAATCAATTCTGTTACAACCCGAGTCATCAACAGCTCGCCATACAGTTAATCTCTTATTTGAAATGGGTCAATCGGAGTCTTCAAACATTATCAATAGAAAATACGTTTTAACATATTATACATGCTACTGTACAAACACTTGCTAGCTGTTGCTTGCCAGTCATTGAAATGCATAAGCATAGAAATATCCAGTCCTCACGCTGTGATGTATGCACGACTATGCTTGCTTCAGGTGAATACATTGCTTTGGAATACATCTTTTTTTAATTTTGGTGAGGCAAGATAGCCTATATTGTTTGTAGTACCCTAACTTGGCGTCATTTTGACATCAATACTTTTAATGGCAGGCGTGGATTTTGGCAGTCTGAATGAATGAGTTATAGCCGGTGTATGTCTTGTATGTGTGAGTAACTTGGCGTTTTTGTACGTTGAAAACCTTTTTTTATGAGATATCATTTCTTTTTGCAAAGCGTTTTATTATGAGAGTGAGAAATAGAAGTGACCCTGTAAGAAACGGTTGTGGATTATGGCTATCGTTGTGTGAATTTGTAAAGTCTGATGAGCGTGTACCGTTTAGCAATTTCGGTTTGCTATATATGAAGAACAGTTCAGAAGGGTGCGGTGGCGTAAGCGTAAACGCATCAGAAACACAGGTGAAATATGGCCAGTGTATGTACTCACGGATTTGACGGCCATCCAACGACCTTTGTTTGACAAAAGAATCAGCAAGCCCGTAGAATTATAACTCCCTAGGTCGCAACTTGTGTACCCTTCTGTCCTGCTCCGTTGCCTGTTATTTCATGGAGCAGATGCATATGTCCCAGCAGGCTTTGCATATGAGAAAATAACAATAGTGTAAGATAAATGAGGAGAAATTATGAAATTGCGTAGTTGAAACAATATGTTTTTAGCAGAATGGGCATGTAGGTGAAGGTTGACATAGGTAGATATGGTGCAAAAGCAATAATTGAGAAGTAGTAGACAATTATTAGTGAGGATAAAAGCAGGTTAAAGAAACATGTTCCTAGCTAGGTTTGAACCTAAGACCCCATGTTCCCAAGACTGTAACCTTGCCCACTAGGCCACATGCAGACTAGCTGTTTAAACTGGAAATGTCTCAGCATAAAAAGGTATGGGTATTTGGCGTGCGTATGCAAGTTTTTGATTGGGTTGTGTAGGTGAAGATTTGGCTGGTGTCGGTAAAATGTCCAATGGGGAGACATGTTAGTGGGATTGGCGGCAGGAAAAAGAAGAAGAAGAAGAAGAAGAAGAAGAAGACGCAAAATCCCCTTAGTTTGGGGCTTTATTGTGTGGACATGTGAAGTTGTTTTTGAATTCTGTCTGTTGAAATGGGGTGAGAATGTACAGAATTTAATGTTTTTAAGGGCTGAGTGTCTGTGGCTGTTGTGGTTATTTCTGTGGGGAACCCTGAAAAGTGCCAAACTCTCAGTGCTGTATAGGTATGGGGCATGCCCCCGCCAAGGCGTAACTTGGTGGGATGGCATACCTGCCATTCCAATGTAAGAACAACATATGTATTGCTAGTTGTCCTGATGATTAATGTGAAGGTCAGTTGCTGGTTCTCAGTGCAGGATTGGTACAAAGGGTCTAAAAGTCACATTATTGCTACTGGTTTCTATCAGGCTCCGCAGAACAGGATTTAAAGTGGTAGGGGCAATAATTTTAGTCATTTTGTAACATCTCGACAACTGATCCAGGAAAAAGATCACAAAAGATCCCAGAAGAACATCCAAAGAACTGCAGGTTCCCTAGCCTTAGCTAAGGTCAATGTTCATGACTCCACAATACAAAATAGACAGATCAGTCAAAAGTGGAACTTTTTGGATGACACAGGTCTCATTATGTCTGGCGTAAAGCAAATACAGCATTTCACAATGAGAACATCATACCAACAGTCAAACATGGCGGTGGTAGTGTGGTGGTGTGGGGATGCTTTGCTGCCTTGGGATCTGGGAAAATCGCCATTATTCAAGGAACCATGAATTCTGCTCTGTACCAGAAAATTCTTCAGGAGAATGTCCGGCCTGTCTGTCAATTGAAGCTGATGCGAAATTGGGTTATGCAGCAAGACATTGATCTAAAACATCAAAGCAAGTCCACATCTGAATGGCTGAAAAGAAACAAAATTAAAGTTTTGGAGTGGCCTTATCAAAGTCCTGTCTTGAACCCAATGGAGATGCCATGGCAGGACCTGAAACATGTAGTTTGTGCTTGAAAATCAGCCAATTCGTTTGAATTAAAGCTGTTCTGCAAAGAAGAGTGGGCTAAAATTCCTTCACAGCAATGTGAAAGATGGAAAAATGATAAGCATTTGGCTGCAGTTATTGCTGCTAAAGGGAGTTCAAACAGTTACGTTCGAAGGGGAAATTACTTTTCACATGGGTGATATGGGTATTTGAAAACTTTTTCATTAAATTAATTTTTTTAATGGTTTTTTTGTGTTCACTCTGGTTCACTTTGTCTAATATTACATTTTATTTCTAAAGGAAATCACGAAGAGGACTAACAGTTTTTCACGGCACTGTATTTTGTTTAGCCCTACTGAACAGAACGCTGTCAAACTAACCTCGCTCACATGATCTTTCTTCTGCGTCACCTGATAGGGTTCAGCTTGCCTGATTGGGAAAAATGGCTGCATTCTTACAGTGGCGAAGATTCATGTTTTTCGATAAGGAGACAGTGAAGGATCCAGCAGACAATGGGAAAAACTTTGTCGTCCCCGTGGGCATATCGTACTGGGAGATATCCTTTCTCTGCTCTTTTTGAAATTTTATGCCAGGCTCTTCCTGTGTTAGCTTGCTTGATAGCTACATTGTGTTGTCTGCGGACCAAGCTTGCATATACATCTGTTTGTGATGAACTGAACACAATGTAATGCTGTTTAATTACCATGTAACGAGATAACTGTTACTAAAATGGTTACTGGTAATCGTTACTTTCGCAAGCTATTTATTTTTCAACAGTGTGAACTATCTGCTGGGCTTACGCAGGGTTTTGAATGCAAGCCAGTAATCTTGCTAAAGGGCTAACTAGCAGTCCAGTGACTGTGGATTGAGCTGCTCGGGGGGGTTTGACAATATTGCTGTAGCATCTCGAACATTAAAAACAATACAGCTCAATTGCGTTCTTTCTACGTGGGGCAGTGTCGATGCATAATAACTCTAAGGAAGGCAGGGCACAGACCGTAGTACAGTCGCACAGTAATTATAGCGACTGAGTTGAAATACGGTTTCTAGCTGGTTTATATTGAGTGCATAGACCTACTTAAGCTACTGTTTTTCACCGATGCACTGCACCATGTCCTGTTTTTCCACATTGACGGACGTCTGCAAGTCGTATAGTTACAGCCTTTAGCATGTACAGTTTGCTGTTCTACTACTTCCTTATTTCAGCTGTTCTCCATGTTTACAGAACCTGCTGCAAATGAGAAATGAGCTGCGGTGCTCTCAAGTGACAGTACTAATTTGTGTGTCTAAAAAGGCTCCTGTATTTAAACTTAAGTCAGATGCATCACATATGGAAGGTCAGATATGGTTCCTGACTTGCTCTCTGCAGTTGACTTCCTTTCAGGCCAACAAACTACGGGTCACACACCTCTACCAGCTGAAGCAACACAGCATTCTGGTATCCGTAGGCCAGGATGAGCAGGGAATTAATCCACTGGTAAGGAAATTCATTACTAAGCAAGAGTACAGTGAAATGTCATATTGGTCTTACTGTGGTAATGTCACCTGTGCCTATTGATGAACTATCACCCTTACCCTAACCTCATACACCTTTTAACTGACAGAGTAATCTGACATTGCTCCTCAACCACCATGTGACAGTGCCCCACCATCCTCGTCCTAGCCAAAAATGAAACCTTTGCCACTGGCTGGAGTTATGAAGTCTTTGACCTATAATGAACAGACGTTACTTTTTTTTCTGTTAAATAAAAAATAAATGGTATTTGTGAAACAGGTCAAGGTGTGGAACCTGGACAAGCGGGACAGTGGGAATCCTCTTTGCACTAGCACTTCCCTGCCATCCCAGAAAACAAGCCCACAGAGGTGTCTTGCCTCAGTGTCCACGAGAACCTCCATTTCATGGCCATCGGTATGTCTGCCTCCCATTCCATTAGTCAAGTTTCAGTTTTCCAAAAATTTCCAATGAGGGCAAAGTCTACTGCCTAATGTACTGCAGCAGTGGATTCATTTAAACATTTTACAGGATACTTTTCCTGTCAGGTCCATCCCTGACATTATTTTACTGTAATGCTTTTGAATAGCCTAGCTATTACGGAAATGTCAGGGGAGCTGTACGATGGATTGAATTGGCTACATTGTTTGAATAGATTTTGGTGGTATTTCAATTTTCACCTTATTGTCTCTAACCCCACTTACTGTTTTGTTACGAATAAAAGACTGAAGGCTCTTCTTTCACAGGGTTTACAGATAGAAGTGTGGTACTGACCAAGGGTAACATCACCAGAGACAGGCACAGTAAAACCCTCACTCTGCACGAGGGCACATGCATGAGGCAAGCTCACCCACCTCTTTGTCACCACCTTGGAGAAAGTGTAGGTAATCACCAAAAGTACTGGTGTCTCTGGATTCATGACCAAGGGCTTAGTGGGACCGGGATTGGCAGCTGTCAGTACACTTGGTGAGACAGGGAGTGCTGATTGGCTGTGTTTGTGTGGGCAGTGCTACACCCTATCGGTGAAAGAGTACCCTCGGCTGGAGCTGGACACGCACGGCTGCGGCCTGCACTGCTCGGCGCTCATGGACCCTTCCCAGGATTCCCAGTTCATCGTTGCGGGAGACGACTGCGTGTACCTGTACCAGCCTGACAAGCGCGGGTCCTGCTTTGCCTTCGAAGGCCGCAAGCTTCTGGCACACTGGCACCGGGGCTGTCTTCTCTTGCTCACGCGTGACACAAAGTCGCCCAACAAGTAAGGAATTATTTTTTTAACAACTGGAAAAAATGGGAAACTGTTTCTGTGGGAAGCATTAGAGGTGATTAGTTGGACATGTTTACTAGTTGTAAGTCTTATTTTTTCCATATCTGTATAAATCTGCCCAGTGAAGGCCATTTGTAACATGTTGTTGGCTCAATACCTTGAAATAAACATTGTCCCTCAATTTCATTTTGAAATACTGACTATTCAAATGAATCCCTTGGACTAGTCAGACATGCACATTAAATTAAGGATTTTCATTTTAATTCATAATCATTTGTGTATCTTATAGAGAAGATTCCCTAACAGGTTATACCTGTAACATGCAGTGAAAAAAGTATTAAACATTTACTTGATTTGAAAGCTACTTATGTGTCAGCCGGTTGTTCTTAGCCCCTTAGCCCTTCAGCTTGGTTGGCGAATGAAATGTACGGTTTGTCCAGGAGTGGTGTTTTTTGATTGCACATGCAGGTCTGACTTTCGCAGTGGAGAGGCCTCTCCCTCAGAACGCCAGATCCTGACCATCTATGACCTGGACAACAAGTTCATCGCCTACAGCGCCGCGTTCGACGACGTCATCGACGTGCTGGCTGAGTGGGGTTCCTTCTACATGCTGACGCGTGACTGAAAGATGTCCGTGCTGCAGGAGAAGGACATGCAGACCAAGCTGGAGGTAAATAAAGCCGATTGCTCGCAAGGTGAGGGGTGGCTCCGCTTGCTCGGCATTGCGAAGAGGGAGCCATGATCTGTCTCTCCTTGCTGTTGGTTCCCAGATGCTCTTCAAGAAGAATTTTCTCGTGATGGCCATCAATTTGGCCAAGAGCCAGCACCTTGACAGTGATGGGCTGTCCGAGATCTTCCGCCAGTACATTCGGTAAGACATGTCAGGACAGGTGCCAGGGAGGGATTCAGCGCTGTCTCTCTATGATCATCTAATCGTCCTAGAGGCACCCAATGTGAGGTGATCATACTGGTGCACAGTGCATGGCTGACATGTTTCACTTGTGTTAATGCTGCATCTCAATGCTAATAAATATGAGCCTGTACATACATGGTTTGAGATTTCAGACTGGTTGCTAATAGTGTATGAACAATTATTTAACTTCTGCATATGAAAACTGGCATTCTTGCTTTGTGTAAGCATGGACTGCTGCCTTCCCTCTTGAACAGAACTACCAGGAGGCCCTGAGGTACATTAGCCGGCTGCCCTTTGAACAGGCGGAAAGCAACATGAAGCGTTATGGCAAGACCCTGATGCACCACGTTCCCGACGGCACCACACTTCTGCTGAAAGCCCTGTGTACGGACTACCAGCCAAGTCGCGACTCCACCGACCGGGACAGCCTGGACAAGGGAACCACAAACAAGGTACCGCCAGTCCTCTTTTATATCATCCATGCTGATTGGAGAACCTGGACATGCACTGTACTCAAGGAATAAAAAAATATATAAATATGGATAAACCTGAGACACCAGGCAAGGTAAATTTCTGGCCAATGAGTGGCAGTCAACTGTCAGGTAGAAAAGATAACCAGCAGTACTACTGGCTTTGAGGGCCAGATCTCAGTATCCCTGGCCTTATATGCACTTAGTTGTAGACAAATACTACAGTGGCTAGCATTTGATAGAACAACATTGTGTATAAGTTTAAAGATGCTGGGCAGACACCGAATAATATCTGGAGTTGCATGCTGCCTTACCGTTGGTTTTAATGTTGGCCTTTTGTGTTATTAAATAAACTCTATGAAACTACCCGCTTTAGCGGTGGGTTGGCGCGTGACTGACATCGTCTCCCTCTCACTGCCTCGCAGGCCAATTCAGAGGAGTTCATCCCCATCTTTGCCAACAACCCCCGTGAGCTACGGGGCTTCCTGGAGCACATGATCCAGGTGGAGCCCATGTCCCCAGCGGGCGTGTACGACACCCTTCTGGAGCTTCGGCTGCAAGACTGGGCACACGAGCAGGACTCTGAGGTGACCATCCTGCAGAGGATACAGTACAGGGTCGAAAACCTCCCACTATATTTCAATGCTTAGATCTAGACTTGGACAGTCTGTAGTAGTGATTTAGGCCTGTGCTGAAGGAGTTAGCCACACACATTTTCATTCTGTAACAACAGTATATTTAAGAACCTAAGAGTGTATTTAAATGTTTGTGGCTTGAGGGTGTGTGGTTTTATGGTTCAATAAGCCATCACCTCCACTAGGTGGCCTTACTGCAATTGTTGTGTTATATTTCCTTTATGTTGCTGCACAAACCCAAAAATAAATAAACATTCTAGCAATTTTCCTTTATTCCTCTAGATGGCAGTGTTGAATGTGGCCTTCTCAGGATGCATTTTTAAATGAAACAATTAAGCTTCCATCTATGAAACATATTTTCTGATGCATCATATGAGTGCGAACCTGATTCTTAGGCTAAAAAGACTTGGGTCGATGACGGTCTTGGCTGTCTTCACCATGGCTCCTCTGACCCCCTTTAGATATCCCTCTTTCTCTTTCCTTTGATTCCCTTTGGAGTGTTATAGGTAGAGATGTTTAAGACAGGCCATCTGTCTAATCAGAACTTATTTTGTTAAAATACAAACTAATTTGTCAAGTTGATGTTACATTTAGAGATTATAAATGGGTCTCTGTGCCTTCTTGATGATGTCACATTTTTGTAATTCTGAGAGTAATACTGATGTTCAGTATTATACTACTGTTTGTCTCTCTGGATAGGAGCACCTGCCAAATGATTGCAATGTAATGTTTGCCAAGCTTATCTCTTGGCTCTGGGTTCTTCCTGCAGAAGAAGAAGATTCTTCAGGAGGCGGCGTTGTTTCTGTTGACGAGGGACAAATACGGTCTTTGACAAGGCACTGGTTCTGTGCCAGATGCACAACTTTAAGGAGGGGGTGCTGTACCTGTATGAGAAGGGAAAGCTGTGAGTTGCTTTGTACTCTCACTTGCATTCTCTCACTGTTGACTTCCTGTGACAGAGATAAACCCCATTTTAGCTCTAAAACAGTTTCGCTTCGGACTAGCACTGGCTCCTATATCTGCAACAGGATGCAGGATTTAAAAAAACTCAGAAGTGATACCAGTGACTATACAAAATAGTCATGTGGCCCACTCTTACCCTGAAACATGCCATTATTGTAAAATGTGAAAAATCTGGTCCCATGTATGCCTGGCACACACACTTTAATTGAGTGATGATCAGTAGTATAACTGTGGCATTGATAAGGAGATGTTCCTCATACCCACCCCAGGTATCAGCAGATAATGCACTACCACATGCAGAACGAGGAGTACGGGAAGATAGTAGAGGCCTGCAAGCGCTATGGCAACCAGGAGGCGTGCCTGTGGGAACAAGCCCTGGGGTACTTCGCCCGTAAAGAAGAGGACTGCAAGGCCTACATCAGTGAGGTGCTGGAGCACATTGACCAGAACAACTTTATGCCTCCTCTGTTAGGTAAGAGACCTATAATTGTATCTACATCCATGTCTATTGGTATTAAACAAAAATGAGGGTAAATGAGGGATTACATGTGTATGGAAAGCAGAGACTACTGCACCGGTGTGCCCATTTCCTTTTTGAAGCAAATCCCATTATGTATACAATCTTGTTAATTCCTAATTGGCTATTGTTATGGACAGGATGTCTGAAAGAGGAGAACAGTGGCTTTTCAGAGGAATAATTGTGACACATTTGGCAGGAGCTTCAGTTACAGCTCAAATTTCTGATTTATGAACATCTTTGTGTAAGCATGGAACTTCAAGGGAAAGGCATCATCAGCAAAGAGTTAAAGTGGGTGACAGTCTATGTTAGCCTCATGGAACACCCTTCCATCTCTTGTATCACTCAGGGTTGTATATAGAGGGCCTTTTAAAACACAGCAGCCTTGAATACAATGTCTCATCATTTGGTAGCCTCGGAATGCCTTTCCATGAATCCCACTTGCACAATAACGCATCACAAGTAATGTCGGTCAGAGTGCACAGTGCAGTCGGCGATGGGTTGAGCGAGGTGGCCGGGTTTCTCATTACAGTGGTGCAGACGCTGGCTCACAACTCGACGGCAACGCTGTCGGTCATCAAGGACTACCTCATCAACAAGCTGCAAAGGGAGAGCCAGCAGATCGACGATGACGAGCGCAAGATCCGGCAGTACCGAGAGGAGACAGCCCAGCTCCGCTCGGAAATCCAGGAGCTCCGGACCAGGTCGGCACCACACCGTCACACTGGGCCAGATAGATGGAGGATTTACAGTTCCAGTGTGGGAGGCCATAGTCTGCTTTAGATTTTCTGTTGTGTGACTGATGCCTGTTCAAGCTGCAGAGTGCCTCACCGCACGAAGAGATGGTACTTGTCATTTGTTGCTCTTATAAACAGCGGCTATAGACATTACTTATCCTTTTGTGTCTAGTGGTACACGAGATAGACAGTGGAGAAGTTAAATATGAAGCCTTTTTTGCTGTATTGCCCCAGCTCAGGATGTGAGAATATTTAAAATTGAATGCATTATCATCAGCAAAAGGAAATTTTATCACATCCAGCTCTTTTGCATCTGTATCTGTGATCTCTATTGCAGTGGCCTAATTCAGTAACTAATTAAGTAACTAAGTAACTAGTTCATAATTTATTTAGAAATATTTTGAACTCTTTCTTGTCATTTTATAATGATTTAGAAGAGCGTAGGAAAGTAGCATCATTTGATACCCCAAGTGCATGCTTCATTTAGCTGGAACAAAGGCCATGTTGTCTCTCTCTGGAAAAAATAGCTGGGCTAGAACCTAAATAGTGGGTGTGAGAAAGGCTCTAAAAAGGCACTTGGAGATTTAACACATTATCACTGCGCTGCGGTCTCAAACCCCCGCAGTGCTAAGATTTTCCAGAAGACCAAGTGCAGCATGTGCAACAGCCCCCTGGAGCTGCCGTCGGTGCACTTCCTGTGCAGTCACTCCTTCCACCAGCACTGCTTCGAGAGCTACGCCGAGAGCGACGCCGAGTGCCCCACCTGCACCCCCGAGAACCGCAAGGTCATGGACATGCTCCGCGCCCAGGACCAGAAACGCGACCTGCATGACCACTTCACCCGACAGGTCGCGCCCCGTCTCCCCCCGTGCACCCCTCGGTCTGGCTTTTGGACCAGTGCCACATGCATGCGCCACGCAGGACTGGTCCCTGAATGATTTCAGTCATTTATATATTCAGTCATACTTCAGCGTGTACATTGGCTTGGAGCTAGAAAATAATCTAATGTTGTGGGTTTCAAACTACATACATCAACATTAAAATAAGTGCAGAGTAAAACCTTTAGTTTGTTAGACCAGCCTGCCTGGTTCATGATTTGTTGTGTCCAACCAGAACCGCTTCCTGTGTTTTATTTTCACATACCGTCTTTCTTTGAAGCTTGTTGTGGTACCGTAAGTGCAGAAGTCCTCGAGTGACACGGTCTCTCCCTCTGCCCTGCAGCTGCGGTGCTCCAATGACGGCTTCTCGGTGGTAGCCGACTATTTCGGCCGAGGGGTTTTCAACAAACTGACCCTGATCACCGACCCCCCTGGGGGCACGACCGGGCGGGGATCCTGGAGGCGGACCTGCAGAGAGACCTCCTGATCCACACAAAGAGAAACGCCTGAGAAACCCGTCAGATGCACCGCCTGCGCTGCATCTCCTCACTGTGCAACACCCAATCAGTGTGTCCTTCAGTGAGCTTCACATTACAGCCAATAACAACTCGAGATTAGCTTGGGCAAACATACCCAGTGAAAGAGCCTGGCTCACTGTGAGCCTGCCCTGCAGATCTGAACGAAATGTTGACTTGCCTAGAGGAGACACCTGGGAAGATGGCTGTTTTACAATTAAATTGAATGAAAAGTGGTTGCCGGAGGAAAAGACCACTATTGCACAAGCCCTTGTGTTCTGCAAGCATGCGCTGTTATAGTACCGTGTGCAGTTGTGCTGTCCGCTTCTTTACAAGGCAGTGGGATTTTTGGGAAGGGTTGCAGAACTGTGAGCTTAACATATTAATGTATATAAAACACCTTTGAGCTGTGACCTAAAGCTTAAAAGAAAAATGTCTTAAACACAATGTAGTATTTATAGGTTTGTCATATTTCTGCTAGACTAACTTAGTTTATATCTCTTTAAGGACTTATATACAGTGTTGTATATACAGAGTTACTCAAATGAGTGGCAATTCAGACAATGATGAAGAATTACCAATTTTGTATCCGGTTGCTTTGCATAATTCTGAAAAAAATGCAGTCTGTATCTTTATGTATGGAAAAGACCAGCTTGAGTGTTTCTGAGATACAATATTTAAGTAAATAGACTGCATGAAACTGGTTAAATCAGTAAACAAAAGAGAAGCACTATGTTTCAGTAGTTTTATCACTAAAGGTGCAATGTAAAGGAGCAAGTAATTTACAAAATATTTCCTCTGGTTGTGTTTTCAGTAATAACAAACTGATTGCTGTCTTGCCATCTCCAAGCACCGGATTGGAATTGGCCACATTTGCAATGAATTTGTTAAACCCAGTCGTGTTGTGAACAGGCTTTTACGTGTACATGAGTTGAGATGAAGTTACTGTCTTACTAAAACAACTGTTTGCTCTGTGGCCACATGGTTAATACTACACTTGTGTGGAAGGAGAAAGTTAAATGTCTTATTAAATTCTCTTGACAGTGTTCGTCCAGTCATTTGTAACCATTTTAGTTTAGTCTGCTGACATGCCGATTCGGTCTTATTTTGCAAGTACATGAAATGGCATTCACTTCCTTCACCATAACAAACGTACACCCAATCATACAAAACCGTGGCAGCCCACACAAGGACCTCTAGCTGAAGCATGTACAGTCCTCTTTAATTCACTCACCTGTGAGCCTGTTCCTTTTCCACGCTACAGACCACACAGTGGAGTTTGCACTGAAGAGAGGTGATGAAAACTGGTAGCCTTTGGGCCAATGGAGGGAGACAATTCTGTAGTAAGCCAAGTGCACTGAAGGCACTGTCATGTTTCTGGAATCAGCTTTGTGACATGGTACATTATCTATTTGAAAAAGGGGAGACTGTAGCCATAAAGCAGTGGTTCCCAACCCTGTTCCCAGAGATCTACCATCCTGTAGGTTTTAATTTCAACTGTCCTGGTTCTACCAATTAGCATTCAAATTACGTAAAATTAAGGGGCCTAATGTGTGCACCAAGAAAACACCATTACACCACCACCACCAGCCTGCACTGTTGACACAAGGCAGGATGGGTCCATAGATTCATGCTGTTTACACGTAATTCTGACTCTACCATCTGCATTTCTTTAAAATATATTTGGCAGATGCTCTTATCCAAAGCAACGTACAATAAGTGTAGCAGAAATTGAGATTTGTGAGGCCTGGAGACCTTTTTTCATATATTTTGGTGAATCATGTGCCAACTAGCGTGTGACGCATTGTGCATTCAGATGCCCTTCTAAACACCACTCTTAGCTTGAATGAGTCTGCCCATTCTCCTCTGACCTCTCTCATTAAGAAGGTGTTTTCGATCAAAGAACTTCCGCTCACTGGATGTTTTTTGTTGTTGTTGTTGTTGTTGTTGTTAATCGTACCATTCTCTGAAAATCCGAGGAGGGTTAGCCATTTCAGAGATGCTGGTACCACCACGTCTGGCAACAACAATCATACCACAGTCGCATACATTAGGTGTCTTGCCCATTTCTAATGTTTGCTTGAGCAACAATACTAAACCTGTTTACACTGTCTGCATGCTCTGTATATTAAGTTGCCGCCACATGATTCACTGTTTGAAGGAGCAGGCTATTTGCATTAACGAGCAGGTGTTCCCAGAGCCGTAGAAAGAGCCTTTCTTGGGTTCTGATGTACCTAATAAGGCGGCCACTTGTTCTTGTTTAGCCTCAAGATAGAGAAGTTTTTTTGCAAGTATCGCCAGATTTGGTCTCCACGGGTGACGATAAACATCTTTCATGGAGAAAGCAGAGCGACAAAAGGTAAGTTCAGCCTAGTTAATGCAACAATAGGTAGAGCCTTCTGCTGAAATAAAGGAAATGTAATTGTATATTAATTAATGCGATTTCTCATCAGTGCATCCACTAGTGGGAGGCTTGTTCAGCTAGCTAGGGGTTTCTGTGCTCATGATAGTTTAACCAACTAGCTAGCTAGGGACGTCAGCTAAGTAACAAGCCTGGCAACCCACGACGTTAACGTTAGCTCTGTTGGTACATAAACGTGGCAAGATGTAGCTGACGTAAACGTTCTCTCTCTCTCTCTTTTAACTAGCATAGCCATAAGGTTTACATGATACCTGTAGTTGTTAACTGCCAGTGCCACCGTTAATTGGCTATCTTTCCATGCTATCTAACGGATAACGGTATTGATCTCATGTTGATTAGCTAGCTAGAAACGTTAAGTTAGTTTTCCTACAGCTACTTTGATTCGGTGGAATACTTGACTGTCAAGCTAGGTACCTATCCATGTTACACAATTCCTAGTCTATAGTAGACTATTAGTACTAGCTAGCTGGAACTAATAATGATGGCAGCATCCTTAGCTTTTTTTTTTTTTTTTTACTGAATAGCTACATATCAGCTAGCTTGGTAATGTCAAACATAAGTAAGGCGTCGTATGAAACAAATACAATAGTGTTTGACAGCTATCGTTAACTACCTAGCGAACTGTTCTTGTTATGCCAGACCAAGCTGATCACAAACCAGCCCTACGACGAAAGCTTGGAAGTGAACGATTCAGAAGAGGTCGCCAGTGTGTACACTCCGACTCCACGAGAGACTGGTTTGCAAATATTTTTTTGTTCGTGTTATCGTAATGTATAAAGAAGTCCAACATATGTGAAATACAATCAGTGTTTCGTGTTTTTCGTACCAGTTTCGCGAAAGTCGAGAAGGCAGCTGCGGACCATGGCTAATAACAGCAGTGATGAATACGAGGAAGACAGCAAGGTTAGTCAATCAGACGAACGCACCACGTGGCGTCACTTG
The DNA here is from genome assembly GCF_013347855.1 of Anguilla anguilla. Lineage (NCBI taxonomy): Eukaryota > Metazoa > Chordata > Actinopteri > Anguilliformes > Anguillidae > Anguilla > Anguilla anguilla. The sequence goes on from NC_049209.1 coordinate 23,770,080, forward strand.
ACGTGTATATATTTTTGCAAACAAAATCTGGAACTAGTACTGATAGAACTGTTCTTTCATTGTTAACAACAGACATTTTGATTGACAGGTCTTCTCTGCTCAACATGCTCAGATATGTGAAAGAGGGATAATATGTGACATGTCAATAAAATAATAACTTTGTCTGGTAGCCCAAGAAAAAAGAAACCCAGCCAGCTGGGCAACAGGGCATAAGTGAGAACGAGGAAGAGGAAGATGACGACGATGATGACGACGATTCTGATGAAACAGAGTCTGATGAAGATAAAGGAGAGCCAGGATCTGCGCTAGAAGGGTAAGACAACCATGCTGGATGACAAAGTTTTGCGCTCAGATAGGACGGCTTCACAATGGGTGGAGCAATATCACCAATTTGTCATAGGGCACTGTGGGGATGTCTTGATCTGTTCAAATAAGCCAGCAATTGACAACCACAATAATTCTCATGCTCTCATTGATGTTTAGAGAGAACGATGTGCACTCTTCCAGTGCATTAGGTGAAGTACCTTCAAGCCTGGAGCCTGTTGGTCCATTTGACTAACCAACATCTCATACCACTCTCCTAACTGATGATATGGCCTGTGTCAATTGAGCTGTGTTACAGCAACACACCTGTCCTCGTTGAACAGATTTTGTGATCACTTTAAACCCCACAGAAAATGTTCACACATCAGCCAAAAAGAGGCGCTTGAGCTTTTTGAATGAGGGTAGACAGAATTTTATTCAACAGATTGTGTACTGTGTGTTTAAAAGGCTCTTCCACGCACTTACAGAGCATACGACCCTGCAGACTACGACCACCTTCCTGTGACTGCAGAGATCAAAGAATTGTTTCAGTACATCACACGGTGAGTGAAGGTCTGCCACTCATCTGCAAACCACAGCTGCAGCAAAGCAGCCAAGATACAAAGATAAGTCATATGTCAAGCGATGAACATTTCACAGTACGCTTCAGTGGAAAGTAATTTCCCGTCCATGCTTTTGTTCCCTCCCACGTTAGATACACACCTCAGACTATTGAGCTAGACCACAAGCTGAAGCCATTCATCCCCGACTTCATCCCTGCAGTTGGTGACATTGACGCTTTCCTCAAGGTTAGCTACCAAGTTTTTGTAAAAAAAAAAAAAAGAAAAGAAAAGAAAAGAGAGCATGTTGTCTGCTGACCACTCTGAACTTTATAATGCAGTGTGACAGCTTTACTCTGAGTGCAGAATGCGATCCGATCTTGTGTGAACCTCAGGTTCCTCGGCCGGATGGTAAACCGGACAATCTGGGACTCCTGGCTCTGGATGAGCCCTGCACCAAGCAATCGGACCCCACGGTGCTCTCCCTCTGGCTCTCAGAGAACAGCAAGCAGCACAACGTCTCGGTAGGCCCAGCCTTACGCCCACTCCACCGCTTTGGATGGGCACTGTGCCTGCTGGGAAAGCCTTGGTCTCAACGCCCTTCCATTTTGTGCCACCCAGGAGGTGAAGGTGAAAAGCCTGGAAAACCCAGAGAAGAATCCCAAGGCGATTGAGAACTGGATCGAGAGCATCAGCGAGCTGCACCGTTCCAAACCCCCTGCCACCGTACACTACACCAGGCAAGAGCACACCATCTCAAAGCTCCACATGCTTTAACCACATACTCTCTGAGTTTAGATCACAAGTATTTTGTTTATTGGTTCTCCAGGCACTTGTCCTATCCCGACTGGTCTACTGTTACTCCAGCTCTTACAGAATGCTGCCGCTCATCTCCTCTATAATCAACCAAATACATACATGTCACATCTCCCTTCATCTCCCTCCACTGGCTACCAGTGGTGGCTTAAGTAAAGTAAATGGCACTCCTCCTGCTCTATCTGGCCCTCCAGAGGTGGATTAAGCTCCCCACTACAATGAGGAGAGCAGAGTCTCTTCCTGCTGACACAAACGCATCTGTTTAAATGGCAACTCTGCTCGCCTAATGAACAGTGAAAAATTTAAATGGCTTTACTAGCTCCAACTATGCTCCATCTATAATTATATCCTCAAACCCATTTGCTCCTTGAAGCACTATATTCACAGTCTCCCTCTTGCATCTACTATGGTACTTAACTTTGTTGTAGGTTAATGTATGTATTACTTCCAAGTAAATTATATATTAAGTATATTGGTTGTGGCCCTAATGACTTGCTATCTGCTGTTCATTGTTGAAATATTTTTGTGTGCACTCTGAATGAGAACATCTGGTAAATGCTTAAATATTATCTAATAACGTAGATCAATGAGGTAAAAGGACTCGGAAATAGGGATATTTTAACACAAGTGTGATGGTGCTGAAATGATGACATCATTTGTAAATGTAATCTTTGTTCCCAATTCAGGCCCATGCCAGACATCGACACTCTAATGCAGGAATGGCCTCCTGAGTTTGAGGAACTGTTGGGGAAAGTATGACTATCCTGAAATTATTTTTGTGTTCTGTACATACCTGTTGATTTACAGTGTATTCACAGTGAAAATCAGTCTAATTTACTATTTACCATACACATTTACCATTATTTCTTCACACATCCCTCTTCACTAGATTTCAACTGACAGCCACTTCCATCTCATTAATTTTTAAATATTCAGTTTTTCTCCCGCTTTCTTGTGGTGAAATGAGAACTGGAGCTGGAAGAATTATAGATGAATAGTGTCATGGTCTTATAAACCTAATTTCCCAAAGCCATAATCCTTTAAACAAACCTTATGAATTGCCTCTTTAGTTTTGTTTTTGTTTGTCATTTAGTAGCTTCCATTTGTTTGACGCTAGGATTTTTTGTGTTCTATTAAACATTTTGTTTACCTTTATTAAAGCAGCTTATTTAAAATATTTCCTTTATTAAATCCTGTTTTTATAGATATATTATATTAATGGTACTATGGACAAGGATGCCTTTGAAAGTCACCTGGTTTGGCAGTATCAGTTTTATTGTCAATGTGCCTGACTGGAAACTTTGCCCCTAGGTGAGCTTACCCACTGCAGACATTAACTGTGACTTGGGAGAGTACATCGATATCATCTGCGGTGAGCGTCACTGCTTTTTTAAGGATGTGGTCTTGCTATGCTGTGTGTGTGAAGTCAATGCTGATGGCAGTTTTTCTTTTTTTTGATAGGTATCTTGGACATCCCCATCTATAAGAGTCAAATTCATTCCCTCCATGTGCTGTTCACACTTTATTCTGAATTCAAAAACTCTCAGGTACTATCTGCCAAGTTCTGCTTTCCTTCTGTCTTTCAAATATTAATGCGCAGTACTGATAGTCAAAGCAAAATTACTGTGCCCATTCTAAGGTATTTTACTTCTAAGAGTACTTGCTTGAGAGTAAGCAAGGAATGCAATCTAACACTAAGGACTTGGCCACAGAGCTGGATGAAGCGCATTAAAATTTCATACATAATCATTACTGTCAGTTTTCTGTCTGTCTAGAATGGATACCAGACAAAAAAGGGAATGTTTTCCGTTCTGATATTGAGAGGGGAAAGGAATCGGGAAGTCAGAATTGGCAAGCAAGCAGTTAATAGATGATCACAAATACTGCCATCCATTAAAAGTTCCAACTCCTTTCAACTGTTGACGTACGTAAACAAATGAATAAATTATATATACTACAATACTAGAGAAAAAGGATGCAGTGTAGGAAATGTTAGTTAAGGAAAGAAAATATGCAGTTTCTCAACCTTGCCTATGACTGCAAGTAGCACACACCAGCTTCATTAAAACAAGCTAGTGGCTCATGAGTTTATAATGCTCTCATTTCCATTTCAGCACTTCAAAGCCTTGGCAGAGGGCCAGAAGTCTGACACACTGTCTGTACCACAGTCAGGTACAGGCGACCCAGAAACACTTACCTTCGACTGAAGTTGGTCCCTCTGCCCCGGCCTTCTCAACTCTCACACAGCTAGCACAACTGTGTGTCCCGTCGCCCCCTGCAACCCACAGAGCATACACGGTTCATGTATGTTACTTTGCTGTGCTGAAAACTAGATTGCAGTCCTGACACTGGGCTGAATATGACCAAATGTTATCTCCTTTTAGCTTAAAGCTGTGCGGCATCAATTGGGCCTATAGAAAACCACTCCTGGCCTGGAATTCTCTCTGGCAACCACAAGAGGGCCCCACTCCCCATAGTTTTAGCATAGCACTGATATGAGGGAGCATCAGAGAATTTACTGCACAAGTGACAAATAGAGAAGAGTTACCAGTATTCTTGTCGGTTTTTTGGACATCCTGAAGAAGGTTTATTTATATTAGCAATCACAAATATAAATACTGAGATTATATTGCATCATTCTGATTAGGTTGATTCATTAATGCTATTATTTAAACCTTCTGCTTACAGTTTGTTAGATTGTTGGGACTTTTGGTGTCATTTAAATTGTTTGCTGTATATATTGAAGAGTTTGTATTGTACTCAGATGCCTGTGTTTTTTTCCTGAGATGGCTGTTATCCTTTCCATAATTAAATGTTTTTTTATATAATGGAGTGTGACGGTGTTGATATCATTTGTTGAAGACTTAAGGGAAGTCCAATTGCCAGTCAATCTACTACAATGCCATTTCTCATGAATAGAAAGGGTTGCATGATTTATTGTCAAATACTTCACTTATTTAATGAACCTCTGCAAATGGCATAACTACATAACACTAGCAGTAGCCCAATAAAGTGAAACAGTTGGATATGTTCTTATAATGCTGTTATATACTGGAATATTGTAAATATTACCGTAGAACTAATAATATTTGCAGTATGTGCTTCAATGTAATCCCCCAAGAAAAGCCACATCATACCTCATTGAAACAGACTCACATTTTTCAAACTGGTCCTAGTCGTGACTCGTGGACGCTTGTGAGCTTGTCAACACCTTGCAAAAGAAGGGTTTGGGGCAGGCAGGGGCCCTTGGGATACAGCTGGCTGCGGTCTTGCTGGAGAGAAGGGGGGATTTAAGGAAACCTGTAATAGACAGTCAACAAGCAATACATTTTGAGGGCACTGCCGCACTCTGTGACGGAACAAATAAAGCTTAGCCATGCAAATGTGGCAAGGTTTGTACAGATTAGTGAGTGTCAATCCGCGCTAGAACCAGCACACACACGTTTTGCCTATACGTCGCAAATTACCGTAACATTCTGTGCACGTGAACGAGGCTTAATTGCTACACCTTGTGAATGCCTTCAATTAAATTAAAACACGAGTATTTGGGGAAAATGATCACCAGATACTTATTTGCGAAAAACTTGCAGTAACTACTAAACTTAAAGTAAATTAAAGTAATAAACTTTGAAAGTTAGAATAGGCTATTCTCTTCCCATAAGAATTGTAGCCAATTCCTTTTGAAGTTTATGGCAGTTAGAAAAGCGTTTTGGGCGGAAGTTAACTACCTTTGACAGCTTGCAGGTTCCATTCCCATTACACTGTTAGCCTGTTGTACCATGAGCAAGTCTACTGTATTAACGCAAATTTTGTATCAATTTTTATGCAAAAATGCAAAAAAAGACAGCCGCTAGTAATGGCTTCATTAAACACCCAGCTGTATAAATGGATGCTATGTAAAATGCAAAATAAATAAATAAATAAATGGTAAATCGCAAGTTAGAGCAATTAAGTGATGTGATTTTCAGTAAGAGTCTTCATAAGGGTGTTCTCGCCAGACCTAAACTTCAGAGAAAATTCACTCAGTTCATGAGCGCATGCCCCCCCCCCCCCATCACTTTAAACCAAAAGCGATTTCCGTAGAAGTCAGTTGTGGTTTCGGCAGACGCTGACATAATGTGGTACCAGATCGCAGATGGGTACTGGATTTAGTTGGAGTTCAGTAGCCTCTTTGTGGCTTTGTACGTTTAGAATTTTAATGTCTTCAGTTAAGCAGTGGGGATAGTTTTGGAACTGGATATCTCTAAGTGGACCACTGACCTTTCAGCAGACCCCTATGGGAAATGGCATGGGGCTTAGCCAGCTGGTGCGGAGGGACCGCTATTTCCCGATAGAGAAAGCGCTTTGGGGTCTCTCCCATCCCGTAGGCCTACTGCTACAACTGCTTCTCTGTCTCCTCTTTTCGGGAAAGACGAACACAGGTAAGTGTAGTACTAAAAACTTGGTAACTATATAGAACTATGATCAACTAGGATATATATATATTTCGACAACACCACGTTTTTGTCATCCAAGACACTTGTATAATGTCGTGTGTGTGTATAAATGCAATAGTATTGGGACGGTTGCGCAATTTTTGTTTTTGCTCTGTACTCACATTGGATTTGAAATCAAACAATAAATATTAGGTTAAAGTGCAGACTGCCAGCTTTAATGTGATGGTATTTACATCCATATCGGGTGATCTATGTCGGAATGATAGCACTTTTTATACAGTTCCTCTATTTTAGGTAATTGCGCAAGTTAATATAATCTTAAAGTTGTCATATTTAGTACAAATACAAATTTGCATTTGATGACTGTCTAAAGTTTGCAACCCATTGACATCACCAGACACTGGGTAGCTTCCCTGGTGATGCTTTGCCAGGCCTGTACTGCAGCCGTCTTCATTTCTTGTTTGTTTCTGGGGAGTTTTCTTTTGCCTTCAGTGAACACACTTCAGCAAGTGAAACACATGTTTGATCAAATTCAGGACAGGTGATTGACTTTGTCAGTCAAGAACTTTAAACTGTTTGGCCCTGAAAAACTTGGTTGGTTTAGCAGTATGTTTGGGGTCATTTTCCTGCTGTAAGGTAAAGCGCCATCCGATGAGTTTTGAGGCATTTGTTTGGATCAGATTGGATCTGATGTTTCTGTGCACCTTAGAATTCATCCTGCTGCAGCCGTACATGCCCAAGCCATAACACTGTCTCCACCATGTTTCATAGATGAGGTGTAGTATTCTCTTCATGGTAGTCTTTGTCACATCTATGCCTACGTGCTAGAGAGTGTTTTTGATCTGTTTTTTTTTTCACAATTGAAAGCATTCTTTGGACATCCATTACAGCGGTCTTCCGTGTTCTAGCAGCTTGTTTGCTATTGCTGAGCTGACCAGTGCATTTTTGCTTCCTAACAATGTATCAAAGGAAGCTATGTCTTTTTGATTTGTTTGATTTTCAGCCTCAGGATGACCTGCTTTACTGGCATTGACACTTATTTGGTTCTCGTGTTGAGAGACAACAGCAATAGACTCCAAATGCAAATTCCACACCCAGAATCAAATTCTAGCTTTAGATAGTTAGCCTTAGTTAGCTTCATTGTGCATGAACTAATGATGAAAAGACAGGGCTTCATGTACTATATGGATCACCCAATATGGATGTAAATACCCTCAAATTACAGCTGACAGCCAGAACTTTGACCTCATTCATGGTTTTATTTCAAATTCAATGTGTTGAGGGTCTTTACGTTATCCATATATGATGAACGGTGTAGGAGATAGTCGTTTTTATACATAGTTCCCCAATTTTAGGGGAAAGTTAGAGTTTAGAGGAAAAACAACTAAAACGGTCACTTAGTATATCTTTTTGGACTGCACTTCATATGTACATGTATATATAACGACCCTACCAAAACATGTTGCAGTGAATATAATTTCTAAAATATTTTAATTGAATGTTGAAAGTAGTGTCTTAGGTATCAGCATAGAAGAATATGGTTCTTGAGACTAAGACCAAATGAATTGCCAGGTTTTAGGATGTGTATAGACCAATCTCTTGCCTAACCTTGGCCTACCAGCAGGTATTTTCTGAAACTTCAAGTCAATATTATTGAAGGACAAAGCTACATTTTGTGTGTATTAAAATTTTTCCTGCTAAATAAAAATGAACATTTTCCCCCTCATGCTTTCAGTTTAATTGTCTTTATCAAATACTTTTTAAAGTCTGTTTACTCTCTCTTTCCTTCAGCCTGCAGTACAGCCGTGCAAGAGGCATGTTTTTCTCCAAAGTTGTGCAGGCATGTGGTGCTTTGCGTGGACTATCCTCCTATAGATGAAGCTAACCCAGTGACTGAGGTGGAGTGGAAGAATTGTGGAAAGTCGAGTCTTATTGTGAAACATACACAAAACAAGTCTGAGATTTTTGGGCAATATAAACAAAGGACTCGATATTATCATGAAAATAACACATTGATTTTGGAAAACAGTTCAGAAGAGGATGAAGGTATTTATGAAGTAACCCTGCTTTTCCAGAATAGTTCAGTGTGGACCAAGACATTACATCTGTCTTTAATAAGTAAGTACAGAAGCTTTTGTTCTTAAGCACAGGAATTCAGTTAATTTAAATAATTCAGAATTAACGAAATAATCAATATTTTGTAATGAAGTCCATGGTGAAAATGGCTAATATGGGATTCTAGTTGATCCACAGAAGTGACGTTTTTTAAATGCTCCAACAGCAGCTTTCTTTGCTTAGAGATATTGTTTTCCGTAGTGCCTCCACCTCATCCCATTATCAAAGTGGACATGAACGACTCCCACGTGACACTGGAGTTGAGGTGTGAAGTGGAGAATGGAACCAATCTGTCCTATCACTGGCTGAAAAGTGGCCAGCTCCTCCCTCAAGATGAGAGGCATTTCCTGGTAGAGAGGAACTCCACCCTGCAGGTCAACAACCTGACCAGGGCTGACTGCGTGAACTACACCTGTGTGGCAGCCAATAGCCTGGGCAGCAGCGAGGGACACATTCAGCTCAATGGTAAGATGTGTGGGGCTGGCATTGCAACAATCCAAGACGCAGGTAGCATGTTGTGTATACAGCTAATAAGGGAGGTTGTGATGGTCTGCCCTTGTGCTAGTATTTAAAAATTGCAATTTGTGTTGTAAGCTGCAACATAACTAACTTGTTATTTACAGTCGTAATGAAGAAAAATCACACTCTTTTCTCAGAGTGACTGGCACGTTTTAGGGTCACTGAAAAACATGCGCCAAGAGAAAGACAAAGCAGATTACTGATATACCTGAAGGTCCAATGGTGGAACAAACTTCCCATGGTAGTCAGAATAGCAGAAATGTTGTCCATCTTCAGACGCAGACTGAAGACCCACCTATTCAAAGTGCATCTTGATTTTTCTCCAGACACCACACCAGAACACTCCTACCTTTTCTCCTAGTTCAAGTTACAATATTTTTTTCTTATATCAACTGTGACGTGCCATTCAAGCTGAAGGGAGCCAGATTACAGATTTTGGTTTTTCAGAATATAAATATATGCTTTCAAACATTAGCTGGCTTACTTGTGACCTGCATAATCGGATGAGGTAATCTTTCAGTTAATTGCATTTTATATTTCCTGTAAAATGAGTGCCATAATTTTGTGGCACGTGCTTCGGGTGCTCACATATTCTGTGCCCCCTCAGTTATTTTAGCTGCCTAGGGCTTCTTCTGGATGTGATCTGTTTGTATTTCAGATTTTTCTTTTGGTCCTTGCTTAACATGGTAAATTTGCTTCAGTGCTCTAGTGACAATACATATATACTCACTGCTTTGGCTCTGTTTCTAACCTGATCTGGCACCATTACTGATAAATTGGTCGAAAACACTCATGTTCTCCTTTATTGTAAGTTGCTCTGGACAAGAGGATCTGCTCAGTGAATATAATGCACTTGCTCACTGGGTTGTTATTTCTCCAGGATAAAGACCGGCTGCCGTTGACACATTGTTCGATGTGTACTTTCAGGAAGTGTTAACGAGATGTGCTCAGTGAGAGCTGCCCCTGCCCTGAAATTGAACAGCATTCTGTCCATCGCCACTGCGGCCTTCTGTGCCTTTGGCATGTGTGTCGTGATCCTCTGTTTCAGACGACGTCAGGGTAGGAGAACACTGTACTCTTAATGAATCAAAAAATTACATTTGCTTTTCTTTAGTAATATATGTAATCATGTTCTTGTGTGTTTGCAAGGCAGAAATACGGCAGTGGCTAAAAGGTAAGCATTCGGTCTTTCTCATAATCTTTGTTCTTCATACTAACGTACTTCAGCGCAGAGTTTTCAACAAAATGGTTTCCTTCCTTTGAGCAGGCCACAACAGCCACGAGCAGCCAGCCAACCGCAGGCGAGGTAAATTGGCACATTTTCGGTGTTGTTAAAATCCGATTTATCTTCTCTTTATTAAGACTGATTTTCTTTAATACTTGTGCATCTGTGCCTCTTCCATAGGTCGGCGAAGAATAACAAACGAGGCCGAAGCGACAGGTGAACAAAGATGATCCTTTGCAACCTGTGGGGAAAAAAAGAGTTAAAAGTGCAGTTAAATTAATTTGGCCCCCACCCTGTTTCTAAAGCTGAACTGACCCTGTTTTTCTTTCTCAGAGTTTCACGTGTATGATGAAATTGGTGAAGAACAGGTAACCTGCTATGTGAGCCTTTGTTTGTACAACTGCATGTCAGCCTTACAGCCACCATCACTAAAAATGGGTCTGCAGGGCATCATGGGTTGGTGCACCATCAGTGACCATTGGCTTCTCTGGTTGCCTTTAGATATCGCCTGCAGCCCAGGAGGTAGTGCAGCTGACGTGTGTCTACACAGACTTCATACCAACCTGCTCCGATGCAGGATCTAGACAGAGGCCAGTGGAGATTGAAGATTTTGGCTATTCCACAATCACCTCAGTGGAGCCGTAGTCACCCCATTGGACTGTGGCCATGTTTGAGCTGCTTGGAGCTGCCTCCAGTAGGAGAAATGGAAGCAATCTGATGTTTTGACATTAAGGAAATAAATAAGATACCTGTGAGGTGTTTGCTTGATATACACCAAGAACAGTCTAAATTCACGCTGAGTTTATGAAAAATACCAGGTGTGAAACAGAAATATTTTAATAACAAAGAATTAGCCATTTAATGTAGATAAGTTTCTCAATTTGAGTCTTTGTGTTGGTATATTGTATCTTGCTGATTGTGTTTTGAGCCTGGATCGGCCGCTGGTCAGTTTTGCTGGCTGCATGTTATAACAATAAATGCATGACGGCTGCTGGGTGGTTGGCTCATCCTGTATCGAACGTGGACTGTGCCAGGGCCAGCTGTGACCGGCAGCCTCTCCCCGCCCTGACTTGCAATCAGGTCAAGCACGTGCATTCCCCAGGGATGGGAGGGTTCAGTGTCATCGCGCGTTGGTGATCCCCACTTGTCAATCGGGTGCCCACACATTCCTGTTGACTTACAGATGAAGAGCCTGCCTCCCACTCATGTCTGTGCGAACCCGACTCGCGATGAGAAGGGGCGGCTGGCTTCACATGCTGTGGAGGCGAGCACATGTTTGTGTGCGCCTTCCCAAATCCACACAGGGCTTTGGGATGCGCATTGTAGCATGAGCATGATTGGACATTCCACACTGGGGAGAAGTGGGGGGGGGGGGGGCAAGCAGGTCAAATATGCACGGCAAGTTACAGCCTGTAGCATTTTTACATATACAATTTACGTTATGTGAAAAAAAAAACTAATTACATTTGAATTAGTTCTTTATGCAAGACTTAATTAGTGTTTTTTGCACACAGGAAATCCTGAGAGACAAAATGAAATTCACACATGCAAATGCATGAAGCATTCAGCACATTGAAACTCCAATACATGGATGCTGAAATAATAAATAATGACACAAAGCGTAAGGGTCACTGCCCCTTGTATGTGCAGGTTCAGAGATGCTTGTGTATATGTATGACACCATTGTACAAGGCTTCCTCAATGATACCAAAGGTGTAAAAACCACTATGGGCTAGGAGAGCAAGACTGCGAAAAATGACTTTCTCTTGCTCTGTGGTCCAGGTGCTAGAATGTTAAAGTCAAAAGGAACCGCACCATGATGTGGACTTGTATTGTGAAACTGTATTTGGTAAAGATGACTGATCCTGAATTTAATTTCAGAGAAGGCTACGATGGTTGTACACAGTAGAATGGCAACATACACACACAACAAAAAATGCTGCATATTCATACCTTTTAAAACATTTTAAATTAAATAACAGTGGAATTCACATGAGAGCATCAGGAAAAACAGCAGCTGTCACAACATATTTTCTTACACTTCATTCACTTGACCCACTTCAATAATAGTAATATAAGATTAAAATACAAATATTATGCATGCTGCGTTCTCACGCTAGACTGATAAGATTAGCAGCTGGCATAGGCCTCCATACAGGGTTTTCTCGGTTGAGTTCACATGATCCACAACCACAATTACAGAAAACCATGTGCTTTTCAATGACTTCCTATGTTCTTCCCTGTTGGTACTCTCATACATGCATTGTAGCAGGGATAGAAAATTAATTAAAAAAACTTAAATTGCATCTTCAGTGACTAAATGATTAAGATTTTTATACACAAACTTGATTCAAAGTACTGCTTAACCCTCCTGTTCTGTTCATTTTTTAGGTACAGCAAAAATGTTCCCGGGTCAATCCCCATACAGGGGGGGTTTGCAAATACATGAAATGAACCATTTTCATTTAAAATGTTGATTACACTAATTAAGGCCAGTAGAAGAAGTTTCATACTGAAAAAATAATTTTAAGTATTTTTCCTAGATTTTCAAACTTTAAAAAGGGTCAATTTGACCCGCAACATAACAGGAGGGTTAAGTTAGCAGCTTAAATTAAAAGACAAATCAGTCAAACCAACATATTGGCAGTATTCAAGCTGCAAGAAACCATTTTATTTATCATAGCAAATACAACCATTATCTAGAGGTAATTCGTCCTGGTCCCTTCCATTTTTACTCAGCAGTTCACCAGGACCAGGGCCGCAAACACCTGACTTAGAGGTTTTACCAGAATTCAGTGTTAAAATACACTGGGATGGCAGCCATGAATTACTACCCAACAAGCAATGACCTATTACTGACTGGTCCTGCTGTTGGCGGACTGCTGTAGTGCTCATTTGAAAAGTGCTGGTGGACTGACAGTGGTTAGCGCAGCAGTTTAGCTCCTGCACATAACCTTCACGCCCACTCACCCGCCACTGCACTTCCAGGAAATGAGGTCATTGAAGCCAGCTTACCCGTTTCCATCCAGCAGCGCTACGAGTCCAGTCACCCAAGTCAGTGGAATTTTGGGGGGGTGTGTGTGGGGGGGAGGTGTTTGTTACATCAGTTCCTCCTTGGCAACGTGCTGCCAGAGGGATGTCTGTGCCTCCGGGTTGCAGTGAGAAGGAAAGGTGCTGACAGATTGGTTCTGACATGAGCAGAGCCTAATTGCAGGCACTCTCAGGATTTTTTTCCCAGTGTTCAGCCCTCTGTGCTGCCCGAGGACCTGGGCTGCCCATCACAGATCTGCTCGAGTGCTGCTGTTATTGCCCTACATGTGAAAACAAGAGTGATTTCACCCTCACATACAACTGAGGACTTTCCTGTTTTTCATATGAGTGGGGCTATAGTGGTCTGTTACATCACATACCAGCAAACACATGCATGCACATCCTGTCTGACGATTATACTATTTTCCATTCCATTTCCATTTTCCATTTCTCTTCACCAACACTATGCATTGCGTGCTGTGGTTATACTTTAAATATACCAACATGTGCTGTTCATTTGCTTTGCAGAAATCCATAGCCAGTAAGTTACAAAGTTGACAATTATTCATATTTTTCATTTTTACAGCTGGAGATCTGCAGCAGAAATCTGAGTTAAGAGCCCTAATCATTACCACAACCCAGAGAGAAAGTCAAGCTTCCTCTTTGCTGTGCAATGCAATTTTTTAAAAACCTATAATACTATTGTGAAATTATTCTTAATCTTTATAACTCCTGCTGAAAATGGCAGAAAACTTACAGAAAATGCCAGCCAACTTGTATTATGTCGGCAATTCACATTTTATTGTTAAAAGGTAATTTTGTTTTGTAATATACAATTACAACGTAAATCTCAAGCCGCCATAATCTTCCATAATTGAGCTATAATATTTTGTTGCTGACAAAAACATCTCAGAGATGAAAGGTTATGGTAGTCCGAACATTACACTGCATTACTGGAATGAAACTCCACTGCAAAAACAATGTAACATAGTGTTCCCCACAAGCAAGCCCTCGCCATCCAATAAGACTTACAATTGCGCAGTTCATTACTGGCTAATTAAACTGTAGGAACAGAAGCCATTTATTTGCTTTCATTTTACATCGAGGTGGTTTTCTCTTTCAGAAAGATACTGAGAAACTGTTACTATGGCAGCAGTGGAACCAGGGATTAAATGTTTTTTCTGAGAGGTTAGAGAGGGTGCTTTTGTGAAGTGAAGCGAAAAATTCCACGGGTACAGTAAGTTTTCAGATTCTTGGATAGATTCATGTCATAAGTTTATCTGTGTGACTGCTAATATGCCATACTGCGGATGGACGTGCAGCTGTCAGCACAGCTCCAGTTCAACCTAGGGCAGCCGTCACCCCCGCACCTGCTTCCTGAATAGAGGTCAGAGTAACTGCATGTGCGCTCACCCACCCAAACTCTCAAACTCTCACAAAGTGCAGATGCACTGGTTGTTCTTGGTTTTACCCATTCAAGTTACTGATCTTTGTGTGAATATCAATTAGACTGGATTATTATGGGCAAATCATTATTGATGTGGTAATCTTTTTTTGCAAATGGAGACATGCACAATTTAATTGGAATTTAATTAATGAAATGTTAATGGCTTGTTAATGTGAATATTGCTGTATGAATTACCACACGATCTCAGGCCTCTTTTGGCTATTTTGACTACTTGAAGAGCTTTTTCTTGAGATATGAGACATGTATGTATTTATAATGTACAACTATACAATATAACTGCAGGGTCTGAGCTGGCTGGGTATTCCTTACCTTATTTGGCAATAGCGGCTCCTCTCTCGGAGGCCCCTGTGGCCTGCCATCAGCAGCCCTGTAGCATGTGCAGCCCTCTGGTCCAATGGCTGTGTGCTCAGCTGGTGGACTGCAGAGTCAGAGCATGCGGTGGTTGACTGCATGGATTTCAGAGGACTGGTGTGCTGGTGTGCACTCTGTCATACTGATAGGCGCAGTCATGCAACAAATTACAGCAACTGAACATTTCAAAATCGAGGAATAAAGAACATAGTTTTGCTTTCAAACTGTTGGGGACTCTTGTGCCTATGAAATAGACCCAAATGACAAGATTTTCCACATAGACTTTGTGTACGTGTGTGTGCTTCAAATCCCATTTCCATGAACTAATAATATGGGGAGTCATGCTTGTACATGAGATTATGTGAGTTATGTTTTCTGGAAAATTGAATTTTATATTTTTGATTTGAAACATGATTGAGGGCAGGCCATGCTGTACTTGAACCCTTTTCCCAAATACACAGTGAAAGGATTTTCATCTGGAAACCAATTTCTTTTGTTGACTGAAGTGACAACTGATTTCCGTGATTCATAATTTTCCATCAAAGAATAGCCATTTCATTTTCTATTGTGCTGGTCATAACTAGTTATACTTGATTGAAATTGGAAACAGCTGTATTGGCTCTCTAACTGACCTGAGGAAGTGGAAATTGAATGGAAATGAAGATTTGCATTTTGTCGCTGATTTGCCTCCAGCAACTTTTCAGAATGCACTATTTTGAGCCTTTTCCCAGGTTATACAACACACCTGACAGGTGGCCTGTGCTGTGGAGACCCCTTCTCACACACTAGATGACCAGGTGAGAAGGGGCATACGGCTCCGCAGCCCTGTAACAGGAGCTCAGTCTGGAGGCAAGATCGTGATGTGGAGCTGTGAGGATGCCATGAGCAGATTTGCAGATGACTTCATGATGGAGGCTGTGATTTGTTACTATTCACAAGGTGTGTTTGTGTGTGTGTGTGTGGGGAGGGGGGGGATTGCTGGGTGACTCATCCTGCTAACATCCTGTCAAGAGTCTATGCCAGTTTGACTGCTGGTTGTGGCCGAACAGGACAATGCATAATTGGCCATAGTGTCACTCGTGGAGGAGGGGGGGCTCAGCCAGTAGGACAAACCACTCAGTACTTTAGACATGTACAAGAGACCCTCATTAATTTGTATTAATTTTGACCTCTAATGGTGAAAAACAAACATTACACACATTTGCTGTGTACAGACACCGACAGACAGACAGACAGACAGACAGACAGGAATACATAAAAACAGAACCAACAGAAATACAATAAGCTTGACAGCTGGTCTGAAAGCCATTATGTTGCCACTAATCCACTGACAAACTGCTAAGCAGATGCCTTGCTTATAAAAGCTGTATATAAAGGCCTAAGAAAGGCAGCAGGGCTGTGCCCAGGCATCCTGGCCCACTATTTAAGCAACATTGACTGTGCATGTTATCCTCCTCCTGCAGCCCTCCCACAGTCAAATAAACACAACTGTGTTTGAAAAGCAATTATCTAGCATTCTGCAGGGAGGGAAATTATGACTGCGCTAGTGCCCATTGAGCCAATCCCAGCAAAGCACTGCATGACAAAGAAAACCAAATAATAAAACAGCAACTCTTTACCACAACAGGTTTAGCTCAGTGTCTCCATCATTTGTTATCTTGTAGTGTTTAAAAGTACACACACACATACGCACACACACACACGTGGCTGCACACACCACAGTGCTTGATAATAGGGACACAAAAATACAATTTAAAAGAGAAAATATGAGCTAATCAGTATTTTTTCGGTTAAAACAAGTACTCATACTGAAGTCCACAACAAAGTTACTAACTGAACAAAAAGCCTACGTTCCTGACTGGTGATCACAATCTCCAGATCTGAAATAGTAAAACAGAGCACCTGTGGCTTGAACTCAAGAAAGCAGGCAATAAAAACGAAACTCTTTGCACGTGGAGGAGAAAATTTCCCAAAAGGAATGCTCAAAGAAATCTTAAGCCACAACCACATCAAAAACAAATAAAAAGCCTACACGAACACAGCAGAGCAAGAAGGGAATATATAAACTAACTAATACAGGAGGATATGCAAAAAGCTTTCAACGTAGGTTTCAATCGGCAGAATTGTCACTGTTTTACAATAACTTCTCTGGTCAATCAGGAGCACACACATTCTGCTTGTCCCTCTGTTCCAGACGCACCACTGAAGAAAAACAATACTTTCTGAAAGCTTAAGCAATACGTACCCACCTCCAACACAGCACTTTCCAGGAGCAGAAAACAGAGACGGGAAGACAGGACATTCGATGGCAGCTCTGCTCAGTCTGTTTTAGGGTATCTGTCATAGTTCATTACAATTACACATATCACATTAAGACCGGCACAGGCATGTCATTAAATGCCATCAATTATGTTGCCTGCTGGTGAGTTATTCATAAAAAAAGAACCCTATACACCACCTCAGGGGAGGCATCTACAAATTATATAAAATTAAAAAAGCTTTTGAGCCGTGATATACCACCCACTGATTTAATTTCATCTGTTGTACTTCACATGGTCAAATCTTCTCAACAACCAGCGACACAAGAGGATGTAATTTCCAATTGTCCCCAAGAGACAACGGTAACAACTGTGACAGCAAAAGCATTACATCTTGTTGGCTTCGTGCATTAGTACATAATGCACACAATTTCCGTATTTGCCTCCACCTCAGTAAGAGTTTATCTCATTACAAGGCAGAATCATGCGTGAAAATTCAATTAGAATCACAGCCACAGGACCGACCAAGAGCCTGCTGCAGTCTCGCATCGTGTTGGTAGAGCTGAAAGAAGCCATCAGTTGCAGCAGAAGCGATTGCAGTGTCTGTTGTTTAATGACGTATTCACATCAACACTGAAGATAACAAAAACTGTCAATTCTGCCAGAAAGGGCAGAGAAAGTGTGCTTTTATCGCAGCACTCAAAAAGAAAACCGTAACATAAATATTCACAGAGCAAAAAATTTTACAGATCAGAGGCTGCTTTCAAAAAGTGTCTCAGAGTAGGATTGCAAATGGAGAATCGGCGCTCCCCTGTCCATATGAGTTTATTCATGATGAGCTACGAGGCAAAACTGACGCTAGATCTGCATTCCTACTCTGAGAACCTTCATGAACGCACACCCAGGACACCACAAGGTCTAATGAAGCTCTATTTTTTATTTAGGCTTTCTTTTTAGGACTTGTTACAGATGTGTATTTATTCAAGATGTGTACCTCAGTCCGTTTTAGCATGGTTAATTAGGGTTCCACTGAGGAGCATTTGCTGAAATTCTTCTTCTTGTTTCCCTAATTTGGCCAATAACTTTGCCAAACACTCATAACTTCTTGTCCATTTTGGCACACAGATAGTACAGGCCATGCGTAACCTGGACAAAAGTAATGGCATGAGTTGGACATTAGGAGGCACTATAATCGGATCCCAAATGCAAACCTTCATCCTGTTCCTCCTAGAACACAAACTTCATATAACAGTTTATCTCCCTCCTCATACTTGACATTTTGTTTCAGTAAAGCATTACAGGGTCTGCTGAGGCATTGTCGTTTTCAGTTCAGTATTGCAACTTCTTGCTTTTTTTAATGAGAGAGAGAGACTTTTAAAATAATCTATGTAATATGTGCCATCAATCCATTGTACCAAAATGTCAAATACAACAGATGGCTCAAGCAGTTGTTATTCTATCTGTGTTTCTGGATAATACAATCATATTCTAGTGCTAATTCTGCTCACATTTATGATTAATTTGCTTCTGGGCATCTGTGTATCATAATTTGCATCAGGTCAATGTTGGCCTTTACAGCTTCCTCCTGTTTGGAATGGAGAATCCCCAGCAATGTTTCAACGTCCTTTGAGGGACAGAATGCCCAAACCACTCACTGTGGGTGTCCACCTGACACTCTGAAACCCTCTACAAAACTTCAGTGGTGGGTTCAGGGCAGACAATGGTGAGCTAAAAGTATAGAAGAAAGTACAGAATCAAAAGACAGAATGAAATATTAAATTCACAAAGCATTACACATTTCTCTTTAGATGGGCTGATGGGAGGTGAAGTCCAGAAAAAGCATAGCCTGATCTAGCTTTGAGCCTTACTTTGCATAGCTCTGATTGTAAGTTGTTGTGACAACACTAAGTATATGCCACTATAGTTTTGTCGTACCATAGTAACGTTGGTGGAAAGGAGGCAAGGGTCATTTCTAACGGTGAATGGATGCCGCATGATTCATTTTCATGTTCCAAGCACGGTGAGTTGAGTGGTGGGGAGGATTTATTGTCTAAAAATCACAGAAAGAATTGAGCATACAGAAGTGGAAAAACACATTGTAGTTTTGCCCCTTCCCTAACTTTCAGAAAGAGACGTCAAAAGCTCTGATGATGTCCCATGGCTCTAGCACTGGTGTGTCATAAATGATAGAAAAATGTCACATCTCACTCTCAGCTGGAATAGTTTCATCAAACTTTCACAACAGGACTTTTACAAACACTCCCTGAAAGCAGGGGCTGCATTGCATGATACTGGTCCAGGAGGGCTGCAAATCCACTCGACTGTCCTTCCCAATCATGTGACGGAACCGGTAGCAGCCAACCTCACCGATTCTGCTTTTGAGCCAGGGTGACTACTCCCGCAGACAGTGGGCTTTTCCTCATAGTAAGGAAGCAGGAAAGTTCGACTGATGCCCTCCAGGAGCATAAAACGTGTCTCAGACACACCTATAATTATAGGCCCATTACATTTAACTGGACTGGCCAAATTCTAGGGCCTGTCCAGTCAATATTAAGCAGTACCTTACATGAACAGTTAATAGCTGATATTCAATCAATTTGTTCTCAACTTTGACAAACACTGAAAATCAAGAATTAAAATCCACATTTTCTTTTGCAAAAAACTACATTCTGTCATATAATGTAGCACAAAAAAGATACATATACAACAAAATCACCTAATTGAATGCTTAGAGATAGCGTTAGAGTTAGAGATCAAAGAATGTAGTGGAAACAGTAAACTTGTAGTACACTTCTTGGAATAAACAATCAATCTGCCTGTCGGCTATTCAAAGATGAAAAGAAGAAATAGTTCACAATTTTACTGTTCATTTTCCTTTGCTGCACTCAATGGGAGGACCAGTCAGGTCACACACACATGCCGAATGATCCTAAAATGCTCTTATCAACTGGCAGCCTTTTGAGTTTCATCAAGTTGAGTTGATGTCACAGCCAACTAAATAACACACAGGGTTTAAGTGTACTTGTATTTCAGAGTGAGCAGAGGGACAAAGACAAAGAAAACAGACCAGATCGAGAGAGACAGAAAGAGAAAAAGAAGAGTACACAAGAAACAGAAAACAGACAAATGCCTTCTTAAAAGTCTCACCAAACCTTTAATTTAGATTTATTTTTAAAGATGGATGCGGAGTATAGTACCTTCATGTATGCCTAAAGCAATGTATTTTTCAGTGATTCTTTGAAGCAATCTGGAGTACATACGGTAACATGATGCAAAGACATGTTCCATTTTCACTTTCTTATCTTTTTTTTAGAAAATAAAAATAAAGAAAAAACAAGAAATAAAAACAATTTTAAGTTTAAAGAACAAATATTGGTGTTGGTAGCTGTACAGTCCCATGTGTGTCAAGTGCGCGTGACGCTTACACCAATGGAATGGATGGATATGATGTCTACAATCAGACGGGTTTGTCCGTGTTTATTATTTCTGTGTTGAGCTCAATGAACATTATCCGAAAGTAATGTCAAGTCAGGCAGAAGGGGGTGGTTCTGTATCATAAAGTAAAATAAAAATCTTAAACTTTGATGAGAATATAGGGTGATGTTGACAGGTGTAAAAACATTTTGAGGGCATTAAACATGTATACCTCCATGACTGCTACTGTAAAATACACCCCTCCACCCCCCCCCCCCCCCCCCCAAAAAAAAAAAATCAGTAGCAATGTTTTTGCAAAGCAAATGAAATCGGAGCACATTTCCCCCATTAAACATAAGATACATAAGACAAATTTTATGTACAACATTTTACACCGTTAACAGCAATTCGAAAAGCATAACTCAACATGAAAGAATTCCTTCGATGCAATGGTTGCCATGAAAAGCAAACCCAACATATATGTCTAAAAATCAAAGTCATCTGTGCAGTCAGCCACAAAACGAGCGCCTAATGCCCTTCTCCCCCTCTGAAAAAAAATACAAAAACAGTACGACAGTAATAAAGGAGACTGAAAGGTTGCATGCAGAAACAGAAAGTAGAATAGGCTGCGTGCCTTTTCCCGAGTTGAAATGGCGTACGGACTTTCGGCCGTTCAAACTGCGTTGAAGCTCACACGCTGTGAGACAGCACTATCCTTTGACAATTCAGGAGGTTTGGCATCAGATTTTGCCAAACCCTATCTGGTAACCCTGAGAATAGCAGTGCCCTTTGTGTGACTGAAATATCATGCGTTCTCCTAAATATGCTAACACCACTTGAAAACGTCTTGTTCCCCACTTTAAAGCACATACACACGGGCAGTGAGTGTGGCCAATCTGAATGGCTACATGCTAGTGCACCAAAGACAACATAAACGCAGATTTACTGGAAACTATATCAATATCGCTCATGGATATTGACAGTCATTGATATGTGGGTGGAGGAAGGGGTAAAACAGACAATGAATCAAAAACATTTTTTCTCAGAATCAATAATTGATTTATAGAACGATATGCTTCAGGTAAAAAGAATGTTCAGCAATATTTAATTAAATAATCATTTAGCCTCAACTTATAATTCTCCCTGGATGAAAAAGTGACAAGGTCTTTACTTTAAAATGGCCTTTTAAATGCTATGGCTGCTTTTTTGGGAATTCAGACCAAACTGTACAGTTCCGAGTTTCCCCTCTCAACCCATTTTCTCTACAAATGCCCGATGGGTTCTACCAACAAGTCCTATTTCAGTTAGTAAACAGTAGATGTAATGAGGTTACAAAGATGCCAGAGGCAGAAAGTAGCAAAAACCTTTGTCAGAATTTCCTCTCTCTCTTTTAAGGCAAGTGGTGACCAATACGTCGGAGGAGCCAATCCATCCAGACAGACAGATGAAATTAGTGAATGTATAGCAAACACAAAATATGCTACTCCACCACCACCTGAAGGTAGTTTACTTTGGTGGATGAAGTCTGACTTTCAGGCCATCCCGTTTCTGACACCAGTGGGCTGACATCCACTCCTGGTGGCAAGAGTTCACAAATAAAGGAAGAAGATACACAGTCTCTTTCTATACAGAGTAATAAATAAATAACAATACATGAATGAGATGTGTACACAACCTCAACATTGATTGGTCAAATATTAACTGTACATTATAAATCAAAGGGAACCATATAAGTAGCTTTCTATACAATGAGACCTTCAATAGCTTGCAGTACCATGTGGTCGCAAGCACAATCTTCCTCCATTTTTACTCCCAAGCAGAGTCTCAGTAGCAATGTCGTAGGCCATAAATGGGGCTTATTGCAAATGTTTTTGACACTTGAAATTTGGACCTTCAGGCCTACGAATCTTGCCTTATATGGGAAAAACCACCTCAAAAAATGTTTGCAGCATCAGGAAAGCGGCCGAATGGGGAAACATCCCTGGTTCATGCAAACTTTAGAGGGGGAAATACTTTGCTTGGAACTCAGATCTGGGTAAACGTGTTGGTCACCACAGTGCACCACAAAACTGTAAATTCCCCAACCCAACAAGGGACATAATCCATACATATTTGCTTACTTTCTTACAAAATCTCCATCAATACTAAATCTACCACAACACACTATGTTACACAAGTAAAACTCATTTTTTAAAATTTATTGTTTTTTACAAAGTTATATCTTCGTTATAAATATTTTCTGTGCTGTTGTGCCCTCTATCAATATAAATAGCAAAATATAGTGTCAAATTTCCTATTCCTAGTTGTATCCCTTTGTTCTCTCTAAATTAAAGTATCTCTTATTCATATTTTTAAAGGAAGAATTCACTAGAAAACATGAACAATTGCAAACTATAAATTGTCCATAAACACAAATTCAAACAAAATGAATAGAAAAAAATAATAAATTAGGAAAACAATAATAAACTGAAAGTAAACTACATTACAGAAAGTATCCAAGGGTCTAGAGAGTGCATAGATACGAAACTCACTACTTATTACAACCACTAATGTGAAATGAGGTTTTGAGGACACTGAGTGCTATTCATCAGTTGGAAAGCAAAAGAAGCCGTTATTTTCTGTCTTCTGTGTGTTGTTGATGATGTTCTGAGTTCCAGGGCCATTGGGTCGTCTTCCTTGTCCTTCCGCTTGTTATTTTTGTCTGAGGATACACATCTGACATGGACTTTTGTTTCTTTCACCTTCTCTTAAAAAAAAAATTTAAAAAAAACAACAACAAATAAAACAAAATAATAATAAATACATGAACAAACAAGTCCATTCTTTTTTGAGGCCAAAATATTTTGAACACTTGGTGGTGTACATTCAGGAACATTCATTTTGAAAGTGAAGAAAACGATAATGCAACAAAAAAGTTCATGGTAATCATTGGAATTATTAATAATAACCATTTCCATAATAATTTATTGTATTATACAAATTATTCCTATTATTTGCAGTCTCAGATCCCTGGCCTGGGTTGCCTTTATAATTTCTCCTTCGAAGGAATCCAGATGTAAGGTCCAGACTGTTCCTCTATCACCAGCTTACAGTGATTATAAACGTCCTCTAATGTGTCTCCTTGCACCAGAGCTAGAAGAGAGAGGAGTTAGGTTAGTAAATTCCTCACAAAATGACTGCATGAAACACCTGTTGAGAAGCCTGCCACTTTTTTATACAGGCACAATCCCTTTAAAACCTCGCATGTGCATATCAGGTGGGACTATTACTGATCAGCAACAGGTCTTGGTTTGGTTAATAAGACCAATTTACCCGGAAACTCCTATAACAGAACTCATGAATATTTGATGAGGAGGAAGAGGCGGTCTTAAGCAGCACGAGACCTGGTGTCCTGTGGTGTGCGGACCGGGGCAGAAGCGGCTGCTCTTCGGGTGGGCTTTTTGCCGTTCTCGTTTTGAGAAACGAGCCGCGAGCGGATGTTAATTGGCACCGTGGATGGAATCTAATCACTGTAGCGCTCTTCTACCCGGCCCCAGACCCCAGGTGGCGGCAGGTTTTTACTTAAGCCCCACAGAATGGAGGCGTGTTTACCTGTGAAGAACTCCCCAAACTCCTGCTCCAGCTTCATTGCCCGGTCGTACGTCTTCTTTGCCTGCTCCTCTGTTAGCCGCTTGTTCATCTCCCTACAGAGGGAACAGATTTACAAGCGAGGCTCAGAGGAACCAGTGTGATTAATGTTCCGACTGAAAAGCCGCAATAGAACGCTCCACTATTGATCAGGTGCAACAAAGGAATGTGGAAATCAGGCCTGCCGTAAAGGGCACTGTGCATTTCTACTGACGCTGCATTACGCCCCACTTACATTAAGGACTCGACAGATCTGGGCTTTATGAAGATGGCAATAGGGTAGAGTTGTGCTACTTGTAACCGTTTAATGGCATTTCCTGACACGTCCAATATGCAGTGTTTGCCCTGGAGGAGGAAATAAGAGAGACAAAGAGGTACAGAGAGGGTTCAATCATCAAACATCTCATCAGTTTTCTTTTACCTTCTCATATATACTTATTTTCATCCCTCCACCTCTTGCTCAACTTTGCATAATATGAAGGCTGCCAAAGGTCACCTGGGGGCGCTAGTTACAGTCAGTGGGCTTACATGATGCTTGAAAAAGTCGATTTATTGTATTAGTCCGGCTAAAACTGGACTTTTAAAAATCATGTACACATTGTAGTCCGACTGAAATCATACTAATTCAAATTTTTCAAAGTCGGACTAACATACCTAGATAATGCGGTTGGGGGTCGATTAACTACGGCATGTATACGCTTCAATAGACCAAAAATCGGCCTAGGCGTTCTGCGCATGTTCTGTAATTTACATAGCAACTACTGTGGACAAGCGGAATCGATAACGTTTCAGAAAATATATAACTTTAAAAGATTTAATTCAATCTTCTACTGGGACTGTTGCCATTTATTGAGGGAGTGACAGAAAATTTTGGTACTGCTGACTATAATCGAATGTTTTTCACATTTACTGTTCGATTGAGCAAGTACCATTCAAACTACATTTTTATGGGTTAGTGCTGTCCGATTGTGCTAACTACTTCACATTAACCTTGTACGGCGATCAATAAAGACTAACAGCACAGTAGCAGTTAATTATTGTCACTTCTATCACCACTGTAATGAACCAAATTAAAAAAGCGAGAAACGACCTTTTCTGTGAGAAATGCATCGTCGAGCTCACGCGCATACACTGTTGGCGACAGTCTAAAGCTCCGTTTTGCCCTCCCTACTATCATGGTGAAAAACACACATTATTGGACAGACGAGGGGACCAACTTCATGTTATCGTAACTAAAGGAGTTAAATATCCTAAAATACATGGATGGAAGAAAAACATGGAATGGCAAACTATTCAAAAAAGTTGCGACAAAATTGGAGGAAGCAGGATTTATAAGAAGCCTTCATCAGACACATCTCCGGTCAATAAATCAATTCTTTCCGAGTCATGTATATTGGGACAACAACAACAATAATCCAATTAAATCTCATCTTCGGCCAAATCGAGCTATTAATATAGATCGATTTCAATTGTGCATGTAAACGCACTGAGTGAGTTACAGTGCACCACTGTAAATTAACTTTTTAGATTAATTTTTAACTCAGTTAATTTCATGAGGGCTACTGCAGCCCTTGAGAGAACTGAGGTCCTGGTATAGAGGTTTCCTTACTCGCTCGGCCACATATTTGACAGACTGGACGCTGGTCCCGTACAGGTTGTCATTGTACTGGCCGGCCTCGATGAATTTGTGCTCTTGGATGTCCTTCTCCATCTGCTCCCTGGAGGTGACAAAGTGATAGTCCCGCCCGTCCACCTCATACTCCCGCTTTGGCCTCGTGGTGTCTTCACACGGGACAAAGAAGATCATGGAGAGAATTCACACCAAAGCCCCAAAGACTAAATGAACAAAATGCATGATTGATTGAATGAATCAAGCTTCTAACATCGGAATGGATTTACAAGCTTATTACTCATTAATAATTCAGCTCATTGTTCTTCTGAGCTTCTGATGTAAAATTTCACAAAACCATCACATCTTTCCATTAAGTGATCCAAAGAGTTCAATTAAGTCTTCAATGAGAGAGTCACTGATGTGCCAAAGACCAGCAACTCTGCAGGTAACATGTTACCGTGGATATGAACTACGGCTGTCAAAAGTGCCATGAAATTGAGTTCGAATATTAGCTTTTGTAATTAGTTAGCGTTCGAATATATTCGAATATCATTTGCCTATAATTCACAAAAATAAGCTTATTGTCTTATTGACTCTCCCTTTAAACTGGCCTGCGCGTTATTTCCACAAGCGGGCAGTAGAATAGAGGATATCAGTGAACTTTCATACTAGGTTACTACATCTGGGGCCTCCTTTATAAAACGTATTTTAGATTAACTGTGTGGCGCCTACGTAGAAAATCACGTCAAAGTAGTGATTTATAAAATTTCAACATGACTCGATTTGACCGTATGCACGCTAGTTCATTTTATAAATGAGCCCCCTACAGTTTCTATAGCCTAACGCGCAAATGAATAAAGCACTTTCTCGTGGATGTAATTTGCCACAACTCGGCATTTATTAATCGCAATAATAGGGAAATGATTATTTATAGGAAATCCCTGTTTATTTCTTTTGCTCTGCGAAGCTTCCACGTAACTCTTTTCTTGTCCTTGACCTCGCCATTTATGGCCAAGAAACCGAAAATTCCCGAACAGGGTTTCTACTACCAGCTAGTGGGGCCAACTCCTCCGATGCTGCTCTGCTGCCATTTTCACCGTTCGTTTTCACTATTTTAATGTGACAGAGGAAGTAACGCTAGCACAGGAAATGAACTTTGCGTGGTCGGGTGATGATTGGCCGCATGAAATTAAAGCCTGTATATTTATGTTAATTACAAAACGCGGAATCAAAAACGCGGGATCCAAAACTAATATTCGAATGCTCAAATTTAGGTTCAAACTTAAAAAAAGAAAAGATTTTCGAATAGTTTTCGAACTTTTAATATTTTTTGACAGCCCTAGTATGAACAGTTTTCCACACATACAGCAGCCTTCCTCTTTAGATCAGTTAAATCAAGGAAACTGTGTCATGTCAAAGAAATGACTCAGTTTCCTAAGGGTAGTACTAGATATATCAGCAGCAGCAAGTATACCGCAAGCCTTGCTTTACACCGGAACAAACAAGTCTACATAGTAACAGGTGTTCACAAACAACCACAGTGTTCAGTTTATGACACTACTTGCTTTATAGCAATGGCTACTTCACTTACTCACCCATGCGCCCTGAACAGTTAGCCGCTTCAAAAGGTATTCAAAATGAATAAAAAGAAATGTGAATTAAAACAAACAAAACAAGATGTTCAAAAAGAAAATGTCCACAACACCATGAAGAAAACTGGTGATGTATTAAAATATGTAGATCATAATTCAAATGTGTCAGTTCTGCATTTAATAAATTGAGCTGGACGAAGTACTGATTTAGACATCTATTCTGAACACACTGTCAAGTATTTCAGCAACTGTACACATTTTAAATGACAATGCTTCATTACTGCTCACCAGAATGAACAAGACTCTTATGGGAAAAAAAAAACAATTTACTGAAAGTACAAAAAAGGAAAATAAAAGTAGAGAAAAAAAGTAAAAGAAAGAAAAAATGACCAACAGAACAGCATACGTAACATGAAATTAAGACGCAAATACTATACCTACTGCATGCACTGCTTACAACATATTTCTGGAGAAAATGTTTCAATGAACAGAACTGAGGCATTTATGATAAAAATGATCAACGGTAGATGTCCTGTATGTGGGAAGGTGGTTACACCTCAGGGTCACTACTCAAACTGGTTGAGAGTCTAACCCTGCCACACCTAGATAGTACAAACACCCCTGTTTCTTTTAACACAACATGTAAATGCAACAAAGAGGTCCCCCATTATGTCAGCACCATCACCTTCTCCTAATATTCAGCCCACAACAGAACAACTATGGCTGAAATGAGGAGGTTCAACTTATACAGGAACATCTTTGGACCACGAGCACAACCTACATCAGACCTTTTCATCAACTATGTCATTCCACGTGGTCTGAAAATCCAGCAGCACTGCATCCTGAGAAGCACCATTTGTACAGGTTTACAAGGAGAAGACAATGACCCCTCAGAAGAACAGCTATTTATTGGGGTATTCAAGCTCAGACTTGACACAGTTTTGGATATCCTTTAGTTTGTAGGTCACTGGTGAGCCTAGGTAGACTGAAAGGCCTATTTTTTTGTCATTACGTATTCTTAAGTTTTTATTCTTATAGCATCAGATGTACTGATAGTGCTGCATACTTACGTGGCACGCATGATCCAAATTTGTCCGGGAACTCTGATATTAAATCATCGTTGATTCTGTCCTTCATGGGTCCAAGGATGATGACTGGTCTGGCGTAGCTAACTACTCAGGAAACGCAAAGCCACAAATGTCAAACACAACAAATGTCTTAATTATGAACCCACAAACCATGTAAGCTGTGCTGGTTAAAAGCATTAAGCCTTTTTTTAACCTTAAAACTATCATCTGACATATTACATGGAAAAGAAACGTCCATTAGTGAATATATGTGTCAATGAATGCCATTTAATGTCAAATTTACTCTAAAGGCAAGATGACAGAAACCAAAACCCCAGGTAATGTGTTAGGAAGGCCATGCATGGGGCTCTTGGGTGCCCCATCTTGTTAAGGCACAGTTCTAAGTGTATGGATGACCCGAAGGTCTGCTTTCAAATCTGGACCATGCCAGTGTCAACTGCAGCAGTAGCTATACAGGATTATGCACAATTGGCTAAAGCATTGGGGAGGTTTCAGTCAGACTAGGAGGACAGCTTGATGGTTTTTTTCTTTAAATAGAACAGCATAGCGAGTGACCACATCTCGCTTTCACACTGCGGTTGTGTGCTCTACTTATTGTGCAGTAAAAAAAGTGATGTGGCAGCCCCCTTTTAATCGCAATGAAACAAACACGTTCACCTACACAAACATTTTGTCCTGTCTAACGATATGCTTGCCCTACATCTTGGCCCTTTTCACAAGCTAGACCAAAACCTTACCTCCTCTAAATCTCACACAGTACTAGGGTCCGTCACAATATTTCATGAAATATAATACAGCAGAAAAATTACAAAAAGATAAAAGAACGTGAACACATGCATGATTGCAATCAAATACCTCTCTGCACTTACAAAGGAAATAAACTTGAATATGTTAAATATACTCTTGAGTGCAAAAAAACATTAAAATGTCAAGATTGCACTGTGTATGGTATTTCATTACAATGTTCAACAGAGGCTTAGATTTTTTAGATTTATATACATGCTGACTCTTCATGGACTGCAAAAATAACCTCAAAATAAAAAATAAAAATGTTTCAGTACAACTGGTGTGCAAAAAATAAAAAATAAAAACAGCAATTTAAAACAGCATTAAGTTCCATGTCATTGCACTGACAGCCAATCAATACAAACTGGAAGTCACTTGTCAACCCAGAAATACTTGTAAACAGATTGTGATGCGCATCTGATTTGGCTCACTGGGCCAGGCCTTATGGTGATGTGGCATACTGGACTGTGTTACGTATCATTCATATCTAATCAATATCACTTCAGATAATGCCATTTTTATGGCAGCACTACATTAACTCCCATGTGATACAAGTACACTGTGTAACACGATTACAGGGGAGTAGTTATTATTACCCTTGAGTATGATACTTTAGCCACTGTGTAAATCGATATGGTGATGTAATAAAATGATAATAATGCAATCTATGCTAGTTAGGCGGCCCTGACAAGAACACCTGTAAAGCAAATAACCAATGGCACAACAGTATGGGCAGGCAGCCATGTGATTGGATACAGAACCCTTGATTAATGCATAACCTAATGCATTAATCAAGAAAAAAAGAAAAAGAGAAGCACTTACTCTCTTGGCGGATGACTGGCTCATAGGATAGGATTAAATCCTCTTGGCTCCCTGGTGACAGAGAAAGATGGTCATTTCCGACGGGTTGTTTGAATATAGCGGGGGATGGGGGAGTGCCAAGGAGATGGGTCATGCAAAACATTCCGATGTGACATGTACTGTGCAACTGTGCTTACGTGAAGACAAGGATCCAGAAAGTAGAACGCAGGGCCCAACACTGTAATGAGATATGATGGATGTCCTAATAGGCTTTGAGTAATGTAAGCAACACTGCTTTGAAGACGCTGGTCTGTTTGATCAACATTTCTCCATAGCTTCGTCTTGCTACAAATGGTCAATTTCATTTTCTATACGAACAGTTTGGCACGTTTTGGCCAATCTATGTTTGTGAAGAAGACAAAATCACTGGAATTTAAGTTAAGGACATATGTTCACTGAATCCAGCCAGTGTCTCGTCTTCCATGTGGATGCAGGAGACCACAGGATTATTCTAATTCTGGACCACATCCTTCTGAAAGGCAGCTCTTATTGTTCCGAACACCACACTTATTACACCTCGAATCCCAATGTCTTCCTTTTTGAGAGGCAAGGGGGGGGGGAACAGAAACCTAAGATGTGCACCAGGGAGAATTTCCAAAAATCAATTTCATCTGGGTACATTCATCAATATAAAAGCCTTGGGAAATTCTGCAGTCACGCCTCTTCCCACCCACTCCAACACACCTTGTGGTGCTGCTCACTGAGCATGTGCAGATAGGGGAGGCTGAGAGGTACTGCAGTGCTTCCTGACGCCTCTCTTGATTGCTGCGTAATGAAGGTGAGTTTGCTCAGGGGCCTACAGAGTGCATGGGTGGGGGGAAGGCATCTCTGCTCAGACCGATCCATCCCTCTCTTGGCAGAGGTGCAGAGCAGCTGTTCCAAAAGCAATCGCCCCAGCCCCTCCCACCCCCTTTGATGGATGGCTTTGAGGCTGAGTGCAGACGGTGCATACATCATTCAGCCCCCCTGATGACCCTCGGAGGCCCCACCCCCTGCATTATCCCTCTGTGGGATACTGGATATGGATATCGGGGGGGTATTATGCTGAACAAGGATTAAAGCTGTCCACTGATTTGTGGAGAAGCTTGCTTAGCCTGTAAAGATATTATCAGTTTATTATGCCTAGAAAATGAACACTACGTGCTAAGCAGTTGAATAGGCACGGTAGGGCGAGAGAAGGGTAACAACACCTGTGTTTTTGTGTTTGGAATCCACACTTAAATAATGTCATAATGACACCGTACTTTTGTTGGAGCAAGGCCGAATGCACCAAAGGCACAATGAACACAACAAAACCACAAATATTTCAGAAATAAGGAACAGTTTTGGAGATCATACCAGCATACTGGTGCATCATTCACATTCAGCAAAATAATTCACATTGAAAAAACCTATTTTTCAACAACTTAAGGTAACAATGATAAAAATAATTAGCTGTAATCCATGTTTCAATCTGTCCAAATGCTGAGATAAAAAATTCACTTATTATATTATGATATAGTTACATTTTTTGTCCATATATAACTTCTACAGCCACATCACTGCATTTATTGTGAGATTTGAGGAAACCACAGCAGCATACACAGGCACCCATGAAATGTTTAAAACTGCAGTCCCCTATTTTACTTTTAGCTAATGACTGTAACCTGACAATTTCTAGCTGTGTATAACCTCAACAGAATTCTTTTAGCACCACTAACAACCTTTTCTACATATCATGGCATTTCATGTAATGCTTTATAGTGTATAGGCACAGTGTATGCAGGAATTGCCACAGAACAATGATTGATGCCAACGCGGGCCAGTGTATTGCTCTGTTAGCAGGTTTACAGTTCTGCATTGATCCAGTGAGAAAAATATGTGGATGCATGCAATGTTCTCCTCGTTGTTATTCCAAGCTTTGAAACAAACAATAGATGACTTCAATAGCAATATGACACCAGCATCAGGGGAAGAACGGGGTTGCAGATCAAGCGTGGACATTTTCGACACTCTTCTTTAAAAGGGACGGCTGCATGCGGATGGAACAGAGACACACAGAGAAGGAACCTTGTCAGCTCGTTACATATTTGATGAAGAACAAAAAAAGGATTCGGCATTCCAGAGGCACTGCCAGTGAGCTGTCCTAGGTATGGCCGATTCAAATGGAGGCCAGGGCAACACTCGTAGGACTGTCACATGACAGGACCGAGAGAGACATGGACTGGCCGTTCTCTAAATAAGGCCAATGTCAATCAAACGTGTGCCCTTTCTGCGTCATGCAATATTATTATTTTGTCTCTTTTAAAATGAAAATAAAACAAAACACATGAGCGTAAACCAGGGACAAGGAAAAAACAAACTGGGGACATTCACGACCTGGTGAGGGGGTTAAGGTTCAAACATACAGCTATTCCCTCAGTGCATGCTGACAGGTTCTCAGAAAGAGCTTGTTAAAGACAAAAAAAAAGTAAATAAACAAAAATAAAACATTAACAAACAAAAAGTGAAATCATATCGATAAATAGAATGTTACAGACGAGACCATTCCTGCCCAACTTACTCAGTGTCTTTGTCCCATACCCGTCGTCACCTATCCCTGGGATGTCCTACTCAGCGGTCCCCAGAGAGCGGAGAGGGAGAGAGGGGGGAATAACCGCAGAAGAGGAAGGAAGAGGTCAGTGGAGTTAGGAGGGAACGCGTCCCGGCCCACGGGTGGGCCCATCTGGAGTCAGGTCCGATTCTACCCCTGCTCGCCACTCGCACGACCAGACACTGAGCAGAACCAGCCCCTCTCTCACTCTTCGCCACTTTAATAAAATTTTAATATTCAAACCTCAGCATCAGTTGCCATTTTTATGACACTCTGCTTGGTTTAGTTCTTGGTAAAAAATAAAAAAATTAAAAAAATAAATTAAAAGAAAACCTTACTGGGGTTTAATTGGCCAAATCTGAGAGAGGCGGCTGGTCTCTGAAAAAGTGTTAGTCTGCGAGTCGCAAGTAGACTTTGAATAGGCCTTCATTTCCCTATCATTCCAGAAGGACCCAGAAACAGCCAGAGACGGAGCAGTCACAGGCTCCGAAGAAGGGCCCTAACCCGGCACGCACGCACGTGTACCTGCACCTGTGTGTGGCCTGCTACCTGGAGCCTAAACGTGTGCGTGTGTGTGTGCGTGTGCATCCCCTGGAGGTCTACTTACGTTCAGAGTCACTGCCCTCTGCCTCACCCGGCTCCTTGTTCTTGTAGAATGGGAATTTTCGTGAAAAGATGAAGTTCTTTTTACGCTTGTCATTGAATGACTGTGAAGGAGAAAGGGCATGGGGCAAACAGGGATGTCTAATTGTTGTCACAATCATGCTGACAAAACAACTAGTGGCAAAGGTGGGAGGAACAGCAGTGACTGCGCATTGGTGAGCATGGAGCACGCTGCAGACCATAGCGGCTCTTTTACAGCAAAGTCAGGCTCTGGCCAGTTCTCACACAGACCTAATGGCACTGCATCTGTATTTTCAGGGGTGTTTTAACTACGGAAAATTCTACTTCCAAATATGGGTAAATTTACAACTGTGCCGCAGACTTCTGCATAACTGACTAACTGTCAGTTTTCGCTCAAAATTAAGGCAATTAGCTTCAGTGTCAAAACACTGACTGGAAGTAGGTGAAACAGTAGGAGTCGTGACTGATTGTTATTACAGCGCTTTAGCTAATATTATGGTTCAGAGACCTACCAAGAGACCGCTGTCACAGCTGCTCGTGCCACAGTTGCACCTGAAGCATTCAGGAACATTTGTTAAAATGGTTAAACGTTCAGAATAAAATTACAGACATGAGATGTGAAAACGTCTGCAAAAACAACACACTTGACGCCATGCAGAAAAGAAAACATCAAGAGCCATGCTATGCATGGATGAAGAATGAAAATGTGCCAATAGAAATGCATTTCTCAAACCCAGTTAGCGACCATGCAGATTCCAGGAACACAGAATGGGATCCAGTGAGATGTATTTAATGCAATTTTGAGAAACTAAAATAGTGCTGTTGTAATGATCTGTCGGAAGGGTGGGGTGAACGCATTTATGTCTCTCAAAAAATAATCTAAAAACAAATCTGGATGTGTAAGGCAAAACAATTAGTTTAATAAAATAACGTTTATTTGTTAAAAATAAAAATGGTATTACTTTAGGTAAGTTAGAAAGTTACTGAAAATGACTACCATTTCAGGATCTTGATCAACAGTAGATACATCATATTCTTTTGTCATTTGATGAACGTTCTGAGTTAAAATGTTTATGCTGCAGTGCAAGTGATAACAGCAGGCCTACAATATCCATCACACTAGTTACCAATAGTCAGCTAGTCTCTTGAAAAATTTTGCATTTAACATCATCCATTTCAGTCCATTCAAAACTTTTATTTTGCTGATTTGTATTTATTAATTTGAACATTAAAATACATAAAATATTTTATAATATAACAGATTAAATATAATTGAAGATCATCCAATTAAGTAGAATTATTCTGCATTTCTAGGCAAAATATTGGCTGATAATCAGATATTACGTATGTGTACATATTTTATTTATTGGACATAAAAAAGAACTGTTTTCACACTGTTACACAGTTAGTGACACTGTAGCCCACCGTGAATAAACTGTGAAGAGAAAGCTACACGTTTATTCTGCAAGGCGACAAACTGAAACCAGGGATGCCTTTGTGCATTAGCTTACCATAAAAACAATATATGTCAGTCATGACAATTAAATAAGCAGGCATCCAAACATGATCAGTTATGCACGTCGCTGGTAAAGGGCTTAAGCTGACGAAAGACCTTTAATTAAAATTCGCCTCTTAAGCTTCTTCCTGTCCCCAAAGACACACCAATGTCCTTTAGATACAAACCTGACTAAGAGCCACCGTGCTATACTGTCACCAAATCAAAACCGAGCCCACACTCCACTAAACCTCTCTCTCTCTCACACCTTCTAGAAGTGGGCTGTCAAGTTGCCATGGATACAAAAGGACTTCACATCCCTGCGTATGTTCATTTGAATTGTGGCTTTGTTTAGAAAATAATACTCATGAGAAGGGTCTTACTGTAGGCTAGACTAATCTATGAAAATGTAGCCTACTGTTGCTCTATTTTAGAATAAACTGTGCAATGAGACACATGAAATGATTAATAGTGTGGACCTCTGGCATTCTGACAAATACAAATATTTTAACTCTTTAAGGTGTAAGATCGCAAATATGTGATTAGAATGTTCTCAACTGAACATTTAATGCTGATGTAAAAATCACTACTGGTGATTGAAAGCACTTGAGTTCCAAAACACCGATCTAGAAATTTGAAACAGACATTCCAAACAACTTGCTCTTCACATGGTTAATAGAATAACAAAGGAAATGTAAATACATGGAAGTAGAACTAGCCTTCATAGTTTTGACGAACAATCGGATTAACTTGTATGTTGTGCAGGGACACAATGGCTGCAGATGAACTGTGTTAAACCCCTACTCTCACGGCCAATGCTACAGTAGCCTAAATCTGCAGTGTATTGCTGGTCTATTGCTGCACGCATGATTGAAATGAAAATCTCTTAGCATAGATAATTACACAGTAAGGTAATTGCAGACCTATCAGGGAACTGGGCTGGCAGTCACTAGGCAGGCTGAGCTAGATCCTGCCAATCAAGACCATTACAAAAGCTAGCCATTTTTGCTGTACCTACTGTATAGGTCTAACTACAATATTAAGCCACAGCTGCCGTACAAAACAAAAGTACGAAAAATAATTTCAGCTCTGTCCATTCAAATGATGGTTATGTTTTAGCCAAACTAACACTATTTCAAGATCTACAGTTCAATAATTAAATTTACCATAACCTACTAACTCAGTTCTGCTTGTGAGATGAGCAATTCCGCTAGTCAGAATTGATAGCGATTCATTCTATTTCTAGTAATTCTGTATGACGATGCATGCAACTAAGCATACAATATGGCCAATTTTCTCACATCAAGGATGTAGCCAAGGGCACACATTTAAAAAGTCACAGCTATAAAACTAATTTTAAATTACATTAATTTGTTCACAGGGCAGGTTTCCTTTCAATTACCTATATTTTCAACCCCAGCAGTGAAGATACTGCAGTGTAGCATATTTCGCTAATGAACTATAAAATTCTATGAGGAGTACTGTGCTAGTACAGAAACCTCCTTATTCAGGAATTAGTTGCATTGTTTATCAGTAATGTCGACTTACCCCCTTAGAATCAATTGTTCCTGGTTTGGCATTAAACTTCACTGTTTTTAGTCTTGCCCGTTCTTTCCTCTCCACCCTGGGAAAACAAACAGACTAACGTTAAGAGATTATTCGATCATACAAATAATGAAATGTAAATCAATGTAAAACATTCATTATTTATCGACACTCCCCACCTCCATTTTTAATTTCTGTGGCATTCACTTGGTCACATTTTAATTAACACATCAGAAACGTTATCCAGGGCAGAAAAACTACAGTAGCAGAAGCCTAATTAATGCTTATAGTGACATTGAAACATAAATGATTCATAATTCTCTGATGTCAGACTAACTTAATAAGCACAAAAAGTGGCTTTATATGTTTATGCATATGTTCTCATCTGCAATCAATTATTTATGAGGAATTATAAAAAGAAACACACTCGGCATCATATGATAATGACTAAGACTAGGTGCTCAATCCTTTAAAAAGTACAAAATGAATAAGGTTCAGGGCAGTACTTCCACTGAGAATTTTATTGGTCAAATATTCATGGCCAGCACTATGGAGGATGGCTGAAGTCCTAAATATTTTAGCTTTAAACATGCTTGGTTTGTCAGACAAGCTAATGACAGAATGTGAACATAAAGAAAAGTACATAAGTTACACTTTAAGAAAATGATTAAACATTTACATAAATTTTTAATTATGAAAAAACATACCAAAAAAAATATAAAGTTTGGGAACTACATATCCCAGGCCCTGCATAATTTCAAACATTGCCAAACACAACCGAACACAATGCTTTTGTGGTGAAAATCTATTCTCCGCTTTTGGCAAGGGGGTGTAATGCAGGGATGTACTACGACTGATAATTTGCAGTCAGTAATGTGTTCACAGACCATCTAAAGGTCATTGTGAGGTGTTACAAAAACATGTCAGCCAAGCATACACTAATGCCACGATGGGTGTGACTCATTTGCCCGGGCAAGTCGGACACCCGTCGCTGCGGCAACACTGCCGGCATACCTCCTCTTGCTGGGGATGACGCCCATCTCCTCGCTGTCCCCATCGGGGGTGACCCTCCTGGCCTGCCACCACTCATCATCGGAGGCGTTGGTGACGTGGAGGATGTCCCCGTACCTGAAGCTGAGGCCCTGGCTGGGCAGGCCGCTGTCCTTGGCCTTCTCGTAGTCAAACAGGGCCCTGCAAGCGCCAATGCAGAGACAGCAAGTCAGCCTCTCTCAGCCCCCTCCGTCCCTCCAAAATACCTGCGCTCCGTTGCCATGGCAGTCCGATGACGCCAGGGACACAAGGGTAAAGTATCTGGTCACTGGGACCACAGGAGAAACACAAGGCCCGGCAGAGTGGACAGACAGATGTTGACTGAATGGAGGATGTTTTCCAAAACACAAAGATGGTTCCTGTAAAATGGTGAACCTCACCTGCCACTGACTAATGTTCACAGCTTCCCCGTCCAGTGATACTCGCAAAATCACACTTGTTTCACTGAACACTTACAATCTTTGAAGAAATAACTGTCATGGTCGCAAGAACAAATAGAACCAGTGTTAAAAGGTTTAGGAAGATACTGCTTTAATAAAATTTCCAGTATTAGTGCAGAGCTAGAGCATTGCATTAATCATTCTGACAAAACGAGATTTTCAACAGAAAACACATTTACGATGACACACCTTCAAATTCAAGTCATCATATTAGATAGTAGATAAAAACACCTTCTAGATATACATATTAGATATACATAATCAATAGATCTTATAAGTGAGGAGAATACATCCTGTTCCTGCAAATCACACCCAAAAGTCATACTGTAGCAACATTAGAATGCCTGTTAAAATCAGACCTCCCCAACCCTGTTCCTGGTGATCTGCCATCCTATACATTTTCACTTTAACCTAAACAAAGAACACCTCATTCAACAGCTAGGGATCTCGTTGAGATTCTAATTAGAAGAATCAGGTGTGCCAAATTAGGATTGAAAGGAAAACCAAGGACAGTAGATCTCCAGAAACAGGGTTGGGCAGCCCTGCTGTAAATAAATGTATCAATGTGGTCAGACTGACTGATAGCATATCTCAATCTTAATCTCACCCCCTTGAGATGAGTGTGCCATACATCATGACTGAGAAAATAAACCCTGCTCCGGCCACGATGAAAAAATGATATAGAGTTTCCATCATCACAGTCAGTAGCATGTACCCTTGAGGTAAATCAAAATGCTGTCTAAAAGGACAGGAACTATTTATGACTAATAGTGCACCAGCAGGTTCTTGAATAATCCAGTTAAATTATGAAATGAAAGCTTTTCCCTTGACATCACTGGGCCCAGTTCTTGCAAAGGAAACATGTTACTTCCTGTGCTGTTCTCATGTAGGCTAAATGAAAGTTTAAAAGGGGATATTAAAGTTTAAGGAGAATATATTTAGAGCTAGAAATCTGTAGAGTCCATATGGATGAGTGAAAGTGGATACTCCAAAGAGATGAGTGGCTGAACACCCTGCCAGGAAAGGCAGCTGAACCAGCCTGGATGTCAGGCGGAATCTTCTAGACTCATCAACTCATCACGTCTGTGTTGTTGCAGCAGTCACACTGTGCGTCATGAACGATCCTTTACCTCCTTCCTGCACTGCTGAAATGTCACAGACCTGTCTGCTCAAAATCTGCCATATTTAAAGATGTGCCAACTTACATAAACAAAAAAAATGACTGAAAATCTGTAAATTTGCCCTGGCTAGTGTACAGGGTCATTCTTAGTATATACTTGGGTGGAGAAGCCAAGTTGCAATGGCAAGAAATGGCATTAGAGGCCAAATAGAGGCAGTGGTCTTTAAAGGTCCAGTGAAAAACTAGCCAAATGGCTAATCTGATCATTTCAACTACACCACCTACAGAAATAATGCCTAGATTAACTGGCCAAAAAAAAAAATCTCCTTGTCCACCTGAAACAAGTGTTCTGGTTCAGATCGTTGTTGCTGCAAGGAATCATTAAACTGTGTGGCATGTTGTCGGTAGTTGGGTTACCACCCATGTTACTAGTAAGAAGTTTTGATATCTATAAAAGGCACAAATGACATCCTTTGGAAATAACAATGAAAATAATAATCACAAGATCACTAGTATCATA
This sequence comes from Anguilla anguilla, assembly GCF_013347855.1. Lineage (NCBI taxonomy): Eukaryota > Metazoa > Chordata > Actinopteri > Anguilliformes > Anguillidae > Anguilla > Anguilla anguilla. The sequence goes on from NC_049209.1 coordinate 23,809,507, forward strand.
ATACTATTAATTATACTTCTACTAATAATAATAATGTACAGGACTCAAATTTGTCACTTTCAAATGGCAATCAGCCTACACTTAAGCTTTGCTTTTTTAAGTCGCAGAGCTTAGAGACATAAAATGTACTGCAGGAGCACTCACAATTGACCTCACATTCAGCTCAGCTTTTGGGTCTCCAAGGTAACAGAATGCAAGTTGTCATTGTCTACTTTCCAGGCTTGGATGAAGGCCACTTTCATATGCCAAACTCCACACAACGGATTCAGCGACAGATAACTTGAGGACAAAAGATTGGGGAAACCAAATAACGATGCTTACGAAGTTTAACAATCAAATATAGTGAAATAATTTTGTCTTCCTTACTTAAATGGAATATGAAGAGGAGTCTGGTGGGTGAATAATTTTGAGAAAGTAAAAAAAAAAAAGTTGCACAGTTCAGAGGGAAGCACCAGATATCATGAAAAACACAAGACAAATGGCAGAAGTTGTCATATTTTATTAAAATAAAGGCAAGAAATAAGACAATAGCTCAGGAGGTAAGAGCGGTTGTCTGGCAGTCGGAGGGTTGCCAGTTCGATTCCCACCCTGGGCGTGTCGAAGTGTCCCTGAGCAAGACACCTAACCCCTAACTGCTCTGGTGATTGAGAGGCATCAATTGTAAAGCGCTTTGGATAAAAGCGCTATATAAATGCAGTCCATTTACCATTTACAAAAGATTAAATTACTTGCTCTTTTTGCCCCATCTCCATTTTTTTTTTAAATCGCTTTTTTTTAAACCACATTTTAACATACGATGGTTTTCTACATATGCCCTAAGGCTGGCTAAAACCAAAATCCTTCAATGTCACTGTCTCAAACCTTGAAGACTATAAGCCACTAGCAACTAAAACCATGGCCTTTCAGTGCTACTTACTGTATGATAAGTTGTGTGGTTACTAGGCAGGGCAGGACGGCAAGCCTTCAAAAGTTACTAGCTAGAATCAAGATACTTAAAGGTTATTAGCCAATGACCTTTCTCCCTGATGTCACCACCACCATCATGACCACATCGAGTTTCCTGTCACACACAGGCTGTACGGAGGCGCTTGAGAAAGACAGGTATGTAGGAGGGAGATGAAAGGCCGGAACTGAGAGGCAGATTTCAGCTGCAAAAGCAATAGCAAGGACAGGTGTACAGTATATCTCTGTTCTGCACTCCCACTCTTTCTCCATGACTGACCATAGCTCTCAAGGTGGTAATTAGCATCGCTGCTACATGTCTGCTGGTTTGGGAGAAAAGTATCATGTAGTATCATACCATTGTGGGCAAAGGGCTGATTTCAAACGGTCTACTTACTGTTTAAAGTTTTTCAGTTTAATTTTAGAAAATGCATTTAAATATATCCTGCTGCTGTGGCATGTGACATTTGGAATACAGCCTTCTTAAATATCAGGTCTCATCCTTAGCCATGTGCAAGCTGAAAAACAAATGCTTTAGTGAAAGTGTGGTGTGAGAGTGGTCTTTCATTAATGATTGAGAGAGAGAGAAAGAGAGAGAGATAACAGTTTCTACACCCGACTGGTGCCCCTCGTTGTCACCATAACAACGGTGCTTTTTTGGAAAGGTGCCCGGTGACGCAGGCATTGAGACACGGCAACCGTGTTCACAGGGACGTATGACTGCTTTGTTTTGTAGCTGCTGATATTAAAAGCAAGAGGAAAAGTGTCTGATGCTTCACATGCAATGGGAGGCCCCACACTCCCTTAAGGCAATAAGGGCTTAATGCAAGGCCACACTTAATTAAATACTGATTTCCATGCAAATATAGAGCTAAGAACATCGCTTCCTGAGTGTGATATTAACATGATGGTAAAAACTGAACTGCCTGCGTACTGTCAGATAAGACTGGAATATTGGTAAATTTGACTTGAAATGAAAATGGCATCAAGTTATTTGTTTAAATGATTTTATAATTAGGTTATATGATAAAACCTAAAAAGAACCTAAAACCTAAAATTACCTCTACAGGCAATTGTGAATTGTTGCAAACATTAAAGCATGCAGGATTCAACTAGAGCACTGTTAAAAAACTGTATGATGGAGGAAAACATGTAGGTAGAGATATACTTTCATTACACTCCACAATTTTCTTACACAGCTATTGACTTTTCAAAACTGCAATGCCAGTCAACAACGCATACATACATAAAACCTGTCTGCATACTGACAATATATTCTGATTCACAGGCCTGCTATGACAGCTAGCGCACCCAGCCATTGCAGCAAACCAGCAACCTGCCCCGTGTTTGGCAGACAGTCTCAAGGGAAGGACCTCACACGGACGTTCACCAAGCTACTGCCAGAACTGCCTGAGGAATTTTGTTCAAACAGACAAAAAATATCTTATGGCCTTGCAAAATTTAAGACTTTCTCGCAAGTTTTGCAGCACCCAGCCAAGACACTTTTGAGTACTTACGAAAAGTTGCGCAGAGTCAGTTATTTTCGAGAAAGACATATCTTTCCAATCCTTATTTATGAATAGTCCACGTCTCATCATTGCTCATTGCCTTTCTTTACTGTCAAGGACTCCCTCTTTCGGATGAAATAGGTCACTCATTCTAATCTCATGTGTCCATCATTACTAGTGACACAAGTGAAGATACCATCAAGCTCTGCTCAAAAGCAATATACTCTTGCTTAGGCAAGACTGCCACTTAGTGTTACTGAAGTTCTATCAGAATGAGGCTACGCTTGTAAAAGAGACAAATCTTTTCATTGAAAAAAGCCGGTGAAGGCAATTGCTTTTTCTTGTCTTCATTAAATAGTCCAGGAACCATGCATTTCGCAAATGATGTACATCTGTGTGGCTCTGCAGATGCTAAAATATACAGCGAGCATGAATACTTTTCAACAAAGACTCAAGTAGCAGTTCTGCCTCTCATTCTGCCTCCTCTCTTTCTCTCTTCACCATCGTTCTCTCATGAGTTGACTATTGCCCAGGAGAGGAGACATTGGCAGCTACACACGAGTCCTTCCTCTTATCAAATTCTGAAGGTTATCTGATGACCAGGCCAGCACTGACCTCTCACAGCATTTTCTGTGCTAAGCTAACCTAATGGTGTGCATTATGCACATGCAATGTTAATCTGTCTTTCACCACAGAAAAGCATTCAAGTGAGACCAAAAATGGGATCCGATTGGCTGTTTCAGCCAAAGCCCTGGGCGAGCTCCCACCATTTCTACCTCCTGCAGGGCAGAGAAAGTGCACTGTGTGACACAGTGACAAACGCACAGGGAAATCACACACACTTCATTCTCACTGGCCTGGAGAGACAAGAAAGAGATGGCAGTTGGCATAGCAACCATATGTACTGAAACCAAAAAAAAAAAAAAAAAAACACAGAGAGAAGTGCTTCACCGAGCTTTGATCTCTCCCTCCACGAAGGAAAATTGTTAGAAGAAAGGGTATTATGGTGAGAATTGTGGCTGAACAGGTACATACCAAATTTGCAAGAGAGAGAGAAACAAACACTAACATAATACAAAGGAGAGAAATAATGATGCTGTTTTCATTGTTACATCTACATGTTCAGCTGTATAGTCTTAATTAAATTCAACTTAATATGTAATTTATTAATGTACACTTTGGCATTACTGTCATGGTTGCCCCGCCCATAAAGCACCATTGAACTGAATGGACTTGAAATTGGGTTTTCATCATGAGGTTCTCTTGCTGAGAATGCATGCAAATATATAGTGGTAATATTACAGCCAGATATCAGATTTACAAAAGACCTCAATGAGACCACGCCACCGTATTGTGCGGTTTTATTATAGTCCTCTCTCACTGCATGGGGAAAGTGTCTATTTTGATAAAATGGCACATCACCGAGGGTGCAGATTTGCTATAGTATATTAATATAATAAAGTATAATAATAGCGAAAGCGGAATTTCAGACAGGAAAATCTCCACAAAGTGCGTGAGCTCCAAAGCATGAAATGCTTCGCTAGCCCGAGCAGCTCATTTGCTAAGTTCGGTTCTTCTCCTCCATTGTCAGGATGAAGAAATACGTCCAAACACACGAGGCACTCTGAGCAGATTAGAGCTGCTTGGTGAACTCGGCACTTCCTGCGCCGCATTAGGTTAATGTTTCATCAGCCTAGTGACGCACGTAAGGGAGCCAGCCGCCTCTGTTCCCTCCGTGAGTTTGGGGCCAGACGTCTAGTTGCTGGCAGCCATGTTGTGCTCCTGCATGCGGGGTCACACGTCTGGCTGCTGGCGGCCATGTTGTGCTCCTGCGTGCGGGGTCACACGTCTGGCTGCTGGTGGCCATGTTGTGCTCCTACGCGCAGGGCCACGCGCCTGCCTGTTGGCGGCCATGTTGTGCTCCTGCGCGCAGGGCCACGCGCCTGCCTGTTGGCGGCCATGTTGTGCTCCTGCGCGCAGGGCCACGCGCCTGCCTGTTGGCGGCCATGTTGTGCTCCTGCGCGCAGGGCCACGCGCCTGCCTGTTGGCGGCCATGTTGTGCTCCTGCGCGCAGGGCCACGCGCCTGCCTGTTGGCGGCCATGTTGTGCTAATGTGCACGGGGCCACGCGCCTGCCTGTTGGCGGCCATGTTGCGCTCCTGTGCGCTGGAGCCGATGCTAATCTGAATGTGGATATCTGGCCCCGCGGTGCAGCCGCTGAAGCCTGCTGCTAACGGAACGCTCCATCGCCCAGACCATTGGCCGGACTCCTGTGATGTTCAGTAGAGCCCGAGAGATAAACTACGAGGAAAAAAGACATGGTGGCTGCTTTGAGAGAAAGTGGATTGAGCAGAGAAGGAGAATGAAAGACAGGACAGAGAGAAGGGAGGACCTGCTGTGACAGACAGATAGATAGATAGATAGATAGATAGATTGATGAATTGATGGTGAATGGATGGATGGGAGGCTCATACACAATTATTTGCTAAAACTGAAACTAAGTGCTCAAAATGAGAGGGAAAGGGAAGTGGGCTTGCATGCCGAACAGGGGGCAGGGAGGGGAATAAAGACAGCGCTCAGAGCGATTTTTCTCGAGGCTGCGATCCGTCTGGGTCACAGAGTAGATGAGACCGGACGTGCGCTGGCCTGCTCAAAATCAGCGCCTGGCTGGATGTGGCAGGTCCGACAGCCACAGTCACGATTACCTCCCAGACATGGATGACACAACCTGAGGGACCCCTGACAGCTCCCAGCTCAGAGTGAGAGAGAGGAACCAACAAACACACACACACTGCATACAGTACGTATGCATGTATATGTGTGTGCGTGATGAAGAGAACGCTTATGTCATACCCAAGAGTATCCAACTCATCAACTGATACTGTTTTTGATTCATTTTTGACCATTCAAAACATATAATAATATTATTGTTATTATAGTACGGACCATTTGTTCATTATTGTATGCCATAGGCTTTTAAAAATATGATATTTTGACACCCAGTGCTAAATGGTGAATTGCCAGTCTCGTCTAACGTTATTATGTTTTATATTTTTGCTCAGCTCTTTGTGGAAAACACATTAACTTCAGGAAATATAAAGATTTCATTCATTAATTCACTCATATATTAATTCTAATGCATAAGCACTATTACCACATCTCACCTCCCACCTCCAGCACATCTTGTGAAAAAAGACAGGTTGTTGTGATTCATACTTCACATGTAATATGTACAGTATGTGGGTGTACTGTATGTATATATAGTACATATGCACATGCACACAAGAATACAGTACACACAAATCAGCAGAATGGCTGCAGGAGCAAAGACCTCCAGTGAGATATTTCATGCTCTGCTACAATGCATAATGATGAGGTACATTAATCTTCGGAACTATCAATGAAAAGCAGCCCGTTCGTTACCTAGTTTAGGTAGCTGGGAACAATGCTTCACAAGATAGTCATGAATGCTTTAAATTATACACTGACCCTGATAAGTACGTACATGAAATGAATCTGTTCTAAAAACATAAAAAGACAGAAAATACACGTAACATCTTGATTCCTAAGGGTATTAGCCATGGGGAATTGAAAACCTTTAAGTTGTTATTGTCGTACTGCCCTTTGGAATACCCTTGTCCTACCACGCAAGCAAAATGCTGAACTCGCAAAATCGGAGAACAAAGAGCGTGTCATTAGATTAAGCGCCATTTCAGTACGGCCGGGGAGGAAAAGTGCTGAGTCATCCCTCTGTCTCGCTGTCTTCATTCAGCTGCTAGTAACACTTCCATCATCTCTGACAAAAGAGCCTCGGAGACGTACTGAGGGACCCAGAGCCTCGGCTCCCGCGTGCGTCTGAGGAAGGCCGTGGCCAATCAGGGGTCAGGGCGACAGCCCAGCGCGCTCACAAGGTATAACGCTGGGTAACTCCTGGCCCCAATTACACTTGACGTTTTACACGACATATCTGATTTCTTGACAAACTGGATGGGCTCTATTTGATAAGCGTGGTCTAAAAACAAGAAATCAAACACGGATTGGATCTGTCCAGTTCTACCTTGAGACGCATCTGGAGGTAATCTCAGCAGCACATCCAGTAGATTTATAGTTAGGCTGTTGCACTCAGTTTTCCGTCTGACCTGGCGATCAGCTCTACAACAGGCTCGCGACTCCCACATGGTAATTATGGGATGCAATTGGTCAGTAGAATGTTGTTAACAGAAGATCCACGCTAGAGAGCCGACATCCAAATCATACATCAGTGGAAGCTGATCCTAACAACCTCCACATACGATTCACATCTACTTATGATTGACAGATTTTGATTCATATAAGATTTCTTGCGATTACACTAGTTATGAAATGCGACATGCATCTGATTTGACAAGGAACTGAATACATCTCCAAAAAAAAAGACAAGCGTAAATATAAGCATAAGCATAGGTATATGCGAGGGAATTGGACATATAACATGCAACAAATCAACCATAAATTGATTATTTATCGATAGAAATTTAATCTGATAGGAATTCATTCATTCATTCATTCATTCATTCCAAATTTAGAAGAGCAGGTACTGCGGTTGTTCCAGAATACAGCAAACTGCACTGAACTGTCAGTAACCGTGGGCATCCGAGAGCAGCTGAGATCGCACATTTGGGCGGCATAAAACATGCCTTTAATTCACCAGTCTGAGGAAAGGGCTCCATTAACGTTAATTACTCCGCTGACGGTGACAGGTTTATCTTGCCACTGTCAGGCAAAGAGAAACTGGCCCTGCGTAAAACGAGAGACCTGGAAGCCCATTTCATTTAGACGGGAACAGGAGGGAGTGGGAAGAAGGATTCTCAATGGCGTTGTCATGGTAACCCGACAATGCCACACTGACATAAAAAAAAAAAAAAAAAAGTACACGAGCGTTAGTACGAGGAATGTGAGCAGCCTGGGCTGGTACATTTAGAGTGCCCGACACACCCAAGCCTAAGAAACCGTACGAACGCAACGCAACCGTAGCGCTTAGACGGGCGACCATTTGGAATTAATGACTGACCTGTTACAAGGCGCTACTCCAGTATAACTGAATGGTATCCATGTTACAGTTCCACTCAATTTAATGTCAAATTAATGTCAAAGGAAGAAGATTTATCAGTCTCTGATTATAACGCCGGTTCGGATCACTGCATAGGTCTGTGCACAGGTTTCCCACGCAGTGTAATTTACATTCTGCGTAGAAATGCTCTCTCTTTAGCTTGCCACCCCCCCTGTTTCTTTCAGAGATTTTATGCTATTTTTCCACCACTGCATGCATGAATTTTGAGGTACGTATTTAGGACAGGTGCATTTACAGGGCAAATTAAATGATACAGATCACACACAAGGTCCCATCTTTTTCTGTTGAACATGCTTGTGAATGGGAGCACTGTCCATGTCTGGGTAGAGATAACATTGTTCATAGGAGCGCAAAGCTAGTGCATAGACTACTTTCTTTCTGTCAGTATTTTTTTGCTGCACGTGCTGCAGTTTAGCTTGAAGGCACGGGGCACTTATTTTTTTGTGAGTGGATGGTGTCATGCTTATTTAACCATGGGGGATGCGCCACACAGCAAATGTTAATGTCGGTTAACAATTTCACGCCATTTCTTCAAAACGGTAACGTCAATAGCACGCGGTGTATCAGCTTCTGACTACAACAGGGGTTCAAACCGCTGCAGTGAGTTTTGGATGCACGGACGGGAACACATATAAACCCAGCTGCACTGAGAGACTTATTAAAATGTAACGCTCGCCGTGCGAAATGGCTGTTTGTTCCCTAGGTAGCGTTTGACAGGCCTGCAGGCCTTGTAATAAAGTCTTCCTGTTCCTCTGACGGCAGCACAGTCGAACGAGCGCAATTTCTGGCCGCCCCGCGTTTCGCATCTGCCGCGTCCGAGCCCAGCTGCGATGGCCCGTCCTGTGGACGGCCGCCGTCTGTCACCGGGAGCAGCGGCAGCAGGGTCGCGAAGCGCTAGCAGGGCCAGCGTTTGCGCGGCTCGATCTGTGGAGACGGCGTCGCTTCCCGCGCTAGCCCTCGATCACCTGCTGAGGGCTGGGATACAGCTCGTCTGGAGCACACTGCCGCCCTGCGCTGCGGCCTGTGCTTAGCACGAGGGGGCCCTCTTAGCCACCAGCTTCTTTCCATTAAGTGTCTATTAAGCTGCCATATTACCCAACGGGTTAAGCTTAGCGTTGCCCGGGGGTGGGCGATCTGTAGTTGCAAGCCGCAGCGTATTGATTTAATGGGCCGTCCGGTTTGGCTCCAGAACGTCACACCGTGTGCTCTCAGGATGGAGACAGAGTCCCTTCCCGCTCGCTCAGTCATCGCAGCCGGGCCGCTAACAGATGGTCCAGCCTTGCGCCTGAAACGAGCGGGCTGCGCGCGGCGAGGCTTGAGTCCCGTCTGTCAGAAACAAACGGATGTAGCGCCTGGCGCGCTGGTGCGATGCTCAGAAACGTCCCTCGTACGGCCGCGTGCTGCCCGGGACGTCTGTGCAGATGCCACACAAAAGCACTCCATCTCCGCGAGCGTCCCCACTCCCACTGCGTGTAGGAAATTAGCAGGTGCTCTTAACCAGAGTGAAAGCACTAAACCAAATAACTCTTACCCACACAACTCACAGATACACACGCACGCACGCACAAAACTATTTAGTGTCATCTTATACACATTACAGCTTATTATAATATCATTTAAGTAGACTTGCACATAGTTGAAAAAAAAACTTGAGTCACAAAAGGGCATAGTAAAACAGATCTGTTAAAGTGAAAGCAAACGTCCAATAGCGCACCGCGCTCTCCATTAAACAGGGCAGCCTGGCTCTGGTGGGACGCTCCCAACAATCAAGCAGCCGCTCTCCATGGTGCTGACTGGAGCAGGAGAGAGTCCCCAAACCTCACTGGTGCACCACAGACCTGCTTCAGGTCACAGTGATTCAACTTTAGCAGTGATGCAGATTTCCCCTTCTACCACAGGGTACCACTTCAATAAAATAACTTACGCAGCTTTATTCGCTTCCCCCTTGAGAACTGCTGGGGACTCTAAATATGTTCAAAGTCAAATGATAAAAGTCAACTAAAGGTTAACCATATTAACTGCCAAATAAGGGAGTGTACTTCCACACTATTTGCCCTTGGATGCTACTCTCTCTCTACTAGTGAACCGAAAATCCAGCCACCACAGAGAAAGCAAAGATTGTCTACACAATGCAACGATTTACTACTTATGCTATAAAGATTTATCTAAGTTTCATTGTAATGCACACAGTACAGCATCTATGAATACAATCGGATACAATGATGCCATCAGATTTTGGTCACTGGTTTCTAAGGCCTTCTCGAAACACATAAATATTTTAACTACATTTGGAAAAAAAAATTTTTATTAAGCGTTGTGCTTATATGGATATTTTTTCTTGTTTAAGCAAGAAATAATGTACCAAGGCAATATTTGCTGCATTTTCCAAATGTAATGTTAGAACAAAACTCAGTTTGCCATACAGTATGCACAAAACCCTGACGTATGACAACACACCGGGGGAGAAGTGCATCTCACCTGACGTAGAGCGAGCGCTTCTGATTGGTTCTCAGTGATCCCGATCCGGAGCTCATGCTGTGGTTCATCATCTGCTCCCGCAAGTCATGGATTTTAGCCTCGAAGCGGCCGTACTCTGAAACAGACAGGAAAAAAAAGTTCCGTCACAAGACTTGCGCCCCAAACGCAGCCCCGGTGACCCGCGTCGCCCCGCCCGCTGTCTCCTGGGCTTCGGGTTCTTAAACGGGTTGGGGTGAGGAGATTCGGCGCCTGGCCCGCGCGGGCAGACGCCGACGGATCGATGCCGCCGGGCCAATCAAACGATCCGCTTCGAAGGCACCGAGCGACCAAGGTCATTCCGTTAAATCTCAAGAGAAGCAGCTTTCAGAATGTCAGAGTTCCTTTATCAATACCAATCCCTCAGCTATTCAGCATTCTTCCACTCTGTCCTAACTGAAAGCTTTATTGCAGGTTATGATTCTGATGAATGTATTTGAGGAAGAATGCATGCAATATTTGGCTCTGGACAAAGCACATTAAATACAGAGCACACAGAGTTCCTAAATAGACAGGAAAAGAGAAAATGTCACCTTCATAATGCTATTCTGAAAAAGAAAAATGTTAAGATGGCACTTTCCTTTTGAATGTCAACCTGACCAAGGCTGCGGTATATTCTCTCTTTAAACAGACACTGTGATTTAAAAAATCAATTGGCTGTATATATTGCCACAGGAAGAATACAGGACAGATTACTGCGGAATATCGTAAATGATAAGATTCAATGTTATGACACCATCCCATTAAGGCTCAACTCAGGAAAACATCTACAGTAAAACCTTGTCTGAACAGATTGCTAAAAAAAATTATTGCTAATACATGAAGTCTGATAAAGCAGTAGACAAAAGGTTGGTCAGCGCAAAAACAGCAGTGTCAAACATCTCCTGATTACATGGGAATCAGGCTCAACACCCCCAGCAATGCCGAAGCAGAGAAGTCAGGGCTCAGTCTCAGCGGAAAAACAATGAGACTTCAAAAAATAAAACACCCAAAAACTTTTTTTTTTGAGAACAACATGAATTTAGCAAATATCCTGTAAAGGATGTATTCACACACTCTCTCTGCCACAATATCCCTCTTTCACACACACACACACACACACACACACAAACACATTTCACAGCACTGAAAGCTTTTCGTTATTTTCAGACTTTGGATGAGGTGAAAAAGACATAAACAGAATAATCACACAGACAAACAAGAAAATGCACTGAGGACTGTGCTACAATCGCTAAGAATGCTGTGCTGTGCTGCACAGCCTGTAATCTAAGCTTCAAACTCCAAGTCTGTCCAAAAGCAGCCACACTACTGCGTATACAGACTGGTCCAGTGCACTATATGGACATTAAATTAGATGTCATTTTAAAATAAACTCATTCATGGTTATAACAAATGCTCTGTGGGTCACATTCTAAATGGAGTAATGAAAAACGACTAAATAAATCTGGATGAAATGCTTCATCGCTATGTTTGAGCAGAATTATGGTAATATCCGTGAGGGGTAATTGTGTGCCCGGTCAGTGAGTGAGAAGGAAGAGAATGTGGTCGTGAAGCTCCAGAGAGACACCGCGGGAAGCTCCATTTTGCATTAATGAAATGTTCCTGCATCAGATAGTGGCAGCCCGGGCAGCTAATGAGGCAGGGCGACTCGTCTCATCTGTACAGCACCCACAGGGGCCCGGGTAACAGCCAGCCCACCGCTGCACTGAGCCCTGCAGCCACTGCCACAGGCTGGCTCCTGCCCAGCCGGGGCTACGGGAGCCAGGCTGCACTGTAGGGACACAGCCAGTACTCATCACGCAGATTCACAGACCCAGAAACACTGCATGTGCACACAGGCAAACAAGCACGCACACGAGTGCACAGGTACACAAACACTCATATACACGCACAGGCATACAAGACCACACACACGTGCACAGGTACACATACACTCAAACATACAAACAAATAAATACAGTAAAAGGTACACACACAAATAAACACATGCATGCTTGCAAAAAAAAACTGATATCTGTACATGCCATACAAACACACACACACCTTTTAAGCTTTAGGAGCAAAACAGTCCAAAACTAGGGTTTAGCACACAGCACATAAATGATGACAATATATATCCATTTGGCTCAAAACAACCTCCTGAAGAATATCTGCAGTTTCTGAATGTTTTCCTTTACTGGACAAAGTGACACACACCCACTAAAACAGTTTCAGATGCATTCATGAAAACACTAACCCAAGGGAAAGTACTAACTGGAAACAGAGATTTCTTCAGCCATGCAGTACTCATACAACGGCATTAAAGGAGCTAAGAGTCGCCCTGTCTTCGCCTCTGGTCCTCCCTCACAGATCGCAAAGTTCCCCGAATGGCAAAGAAACATGGAGTGCTGCCTAATCTGCCCTGAACAAAACAGAGTGGATATCCAGAGTGCCCATGCTGAGGACTGAATGGCACAGAGAAAGGAAAGAAGAAAAACCCACACATCTTGGGAGAGACACAGAAAGAGAAAGAGAGAGAGAAAGATTGGAGATAGTCAAGTAGAAATGATTTTCACAGAGGATAAAAACAAAGATACAGACGGTATATCAGAATTACATTTAGCTTCAGTATAGCAGGAAGCAATACTCACATCAGAGCAAGTATTCAAAAGCCTGTACAGCATCACGCAGAGCATTTGAAACCAACATCCATTCATCTGATTGCACTGAACCTTTTCTGAATGAATTACTGCTTACAGACGAATCTGAATTTAAAATGAACACTTCGATGCATGGAAAATCTACATGCATTCAACTTCCCAGAAAGCACCACGAACGCTCCATTAATTAGAGAAAAACACAATTAAAAAAATAAAAACTAAATGAAATAAAAACAACAACTCGGCAACAGAATTTAAATGAGCGCAGTCATTTAACAGCCACGGGGAAGGAATGAGCGAGAAATCCAATCCGCGGCGAGTTCCCAGATGTCAGGAGCGGTTCCTATAAACAAAACCGCGACTGGCAAAAGCCGCGAAAACAAAGTGCACGCGCCGCGATTCTCAATAACTCACCGGCGAGCTGCGTCGTTCAAACCCAGCGCAAAGGCGAGCCTCGTTCACCGAGGCTCTCCTCCTGCCACTGCTACTCCCTCAAACAGACGCTGCGTCTCCAGCACGGTTCTGCACACGCAGCTCCACACACACACACAGCTCCACACACACACACGCGCGCACACACGCGCACGCGCTGTGGGACACACAGAGCGCAGGAGAAGGGAGTCAGGCTCGGTAGAAGCCGGCTCTTGACGGTTAGCTGGATGATTGGGGGGGTTGTGGAGATGAGGTGATCTCTGCCAGCAGCCGACGCAGTGATTGGCTGCTGATGTGCCAAACAGAGTCCAGTGTGCCAAACTGGCAGCGCCTCCTCCCACAGCAGACCCACACTTTGGCATAAGGATCCTCATTAGGGAAAGGAGCGCGCACACACACACACAATGCAAGCAGACACATGCATACACACAACACATGCGCGCGCACACACACACACGTGCATACACACAACACATGCACACACACACACCCAATTACACACAGAATTCACGTTTGCCAGACCTGCGGGGACTCTTCATTCTTTGTTTCCGATATCAATCTAAGATATCTCTGCTTCTACCTGTGAAACAGGGTCTGAAATGAACTTTTTTTCTCCACAAGCCACTGTGGGAGGGAGATGAAAACTTCTACCTGACACTCATAATAAATAAATAAATTATAAAAAACACCATGTGTAAAAACATAAGAATTACAAACACAGGCCCTTATAACAGCAGGGACTTTGCTTTCTGTTGTCAGAGGTTAGCTCCCGGTGCACAATGTAAAATCTGCCTGTGCCTGCATCATAACCCAACCAGTAGTGCCGTTCCCCTTTCCCGAAACTCTCCATCTCTCACTTAAGTACCTCTTTCTTACTGTTCCCATTATCCCTAGTTTCTTGGATTATTTCTGGAGGCTGAATTATTCCAGGAAAATGTCACCACATATTTTAGGTTCACACGCTTGTCTCCAACGTGAGCAAGCAGAGTGAAGAGAGTGGGCTGGAAATATTTGGGTGCATTTTTTGATTGACACTCTTCTTAATTGGCCAATACCAACACCAAAGAGTGAAGTCCTGACTGTTGATCAAAAGTGACATAGCAGTTATAGCCTGTGGCATTTCCTTCAGATTGCGCGGGCGACATTCAAATCTGTAACCGTATCCAATTATAGAAATTCAACATGTTTTATTAAAAAATATTTGTTAAAATAATACAAAGAAAACCTGACTTGACAAGATTGCCCACCACATCCAACAATCTACCCACTTTTGGTGGGGATGGGGGTGGGGGTGTTAATTTCAGATCCTGCTCTAAGACCACCAAAATGTACATATCTGCATTAGGATCACTACCTAATTAATGTGCAGTGCCAAACTGAGCACTATATCAGCAGGTTTGAAATCTAATGAAGAATGAGAGCAATTGGCTTATTCTCTGATGTTGTGTTGAAATGATTTTTGCATACCAACAAAATAAACAACTTCACTGAGTTTTCTGAAAGGCAGCCTTATACAGATACAGACACAGCACAAAAACAGCAACAGAGCCTATAATCCTTTAGAGGATACAAAGTATCCCTAGGTAGAGGCTGCTGGGTGGCTCACCTTGTTAAGGAAACTCCTGGATCAAATGCCAGCCACGCCAAGGTGTCTCATGGCGTGGCATGTACGGCACTGCCAACATGCTCATTGCGAGCTGCAACGTTGGCGGTTCGAATCCGGCCGTGCAACCTTCGTCTTTCGCTCTCCCCATTCTCTCTTTCACACCCCATTCTTCGTCTCTCTACACTGTCCTGATCCATAAAGCGAAAGAGGCATTTCCCAGGATTATGTGTTCAGTTGGCCAGTATCGAATCTCTCTCCAGCGACCCTGATTGGGCTCGATTGAGGCATGGAGTGTCTTCCTCCGACCCATGTCTGTGTGAGGTTGGCCTGTGAGCGACGGTGTGAAAAGCATCAGCTTGTCTACACTCTCCTTCATCGGCTGTGGAAACTGCAACATGTGTGTATATGGCTGGGTATTCCAAAACAGGGAGAAAATGGGGGAAAAGATAGGAAGAGGCTTCTGATTCAAATCCCTAGTGGGCCACTGTGGTTGTGCCCTTGAGCAAGCCTGACTTGCTGCTGCAAGCAATTAGCTGCTTACATGGATAATGCACACAAAAATGCAACCTATGCAAATTTCTGTGGGTAAAGAGATTATCTGAGCAAATAAGTTATGCAATATGATTTTAAAATGATGGCATAGGTGGGCTACTGCTTTTAATACCAGTGCCAAATCATATCAGCAGGGCATTGGATATGGGCCATTAAAAAGAATATACACTGCCCAGAGATCAGACAGCTAAACAAATTAACCCAGCACACCCCAGACTAAGCTTTGCACAGAACTGTCAAGGGGAGGGATCAGCACAAGATGGTATTTAACTCAGTCATAGAGGACTAGCTCTTTTACTCTTTTTCAATTTCAACTCAAAGTTTTCGTTCCAATTTTGTGGGATAGATTGCAAAGCTCTGTGCATGTCTAATTCCATCAAGTTCCCTGTCCAGCATGGTCTTCCAAACCCGTGGGGGTTTTGGCAGAGAACTCTTAGCGTTCAGGTAGAGTCTCTTCAACTTATGGGCCAAGGTCCTCCACGATTAACCATTCAATTACATCTTGCACCAGGGCAAATGACAAGAAGACTTGGGATGGGATCAGCTGGGTTTCATTATACTCCAAATGGGATCAGCTGGATTTTATTCTATGCCAAGAACAATATTCACACTACATTTGGCAGCAATTTCCCACATACTTTCAGCCATGCAGATTTCCTGGGGGGTTGGAAAAAGAAGAAAACTGTATGAAATCCATTAACTCCTGATACTCATGAAAAGCCTGTAAAATGAATATGGAACCAGTACAGAAGTGTGTCCCAGATTAAAGGGGTCAGCCCAGTGAGAGAGATCATGATCTGTTCTGTCTTCATGAAATACATTTTCAATGTTTAAATGAGATGCACACAATTTCCTAAGATACTGACATGCAATGATGGTTCACATTTGATATTTTAAAATTGAACAATGGCTGTTTATTATATTGCCTAAAGTGTCATTCTAGTACGTGCGTACATTGTTAATATGCCCTTAAAACATTTTCTAAGGAATGGAAAAAGTCCTTATTACAACCATTTTTCATTGAATACATGTTCAGGAAATGCAAGACTATCGCCCCGAGGCAATAAATTATTTGGGGGCAGGGCGGTAAAAGTTAAATAAATCATTGATGCATTATCAGGGCTCCAACACAATCCAAAAAATAAAGTAGAATATTTTTTTTCAATATGAAACCAAAATGTACGCTATAGAGGGTTAAAGTGACTTGGTCATTACCGTCCTCCAGGAGGGGGAAGATTCACTCTGACAACAGCCCCGGCGCGGTCACTCTGACCCAATAAAGTCACCCAAAATACAAGAGCCAATTATCTTTTACGATCTGAGCAAAAGACAACGGTTCAGGAGCAGCGACGGTTCGGGAGGGAGCTGAAGATCAGCAGGCTCGGTATAAACGCTCGGTATGACAGCTCCACCAATCGGCGGGTCGCTCGCTCTCCACCGAGCCCTTCGCCGCCGGTCTCCCGTCTCTGTTTCAGGGAGCTGCGCAGCTGAACCGGCCGCGGCCGCGAAGTCTCGCCGCTCCCCGCCGCACGCCAGAGAAATGAGGGATTGATGCCCTTCACCTGGCCAAACCACAGGCTCACACATCAGATGAGCTTACTTTCCCTTTACTCCCCCTTGAGAGTGAGACTCATGACTCGTCACTGTAACTGCGCTGCACGAGTTTTCCAACATCGTTCAGTAACGGGCAACCATGGTGGGTTTTTTTCCAGTTCTAATGCTTTTTTGTAATTATCCAAATGGCTGGAAACGCGGTTAAATAAAAAATAAAAAAAACTTAAACAACAAAAGTCACTTAAGCAATGTTTGTTTATGTCTACCACAAAAAAGTGAAGGAAAACGCATGTTTGTTTAGACTGATGAGACCTCAAAGGAGGCTCCCCTTGACCACTGCACAGTACAACACTGCACACTATGGTCCACGTTATGAGAGCTACAAAAATGTAAAGTACTTCTGAGTATCCAGCTCACTCTTTCAGGGGGTGTGGAGAAGTGCCCTTCCGTGGCTCTACTCACCAGCCCTGGGGTGGTATCCTACGGGCACACGGGACAGTCACCGAAGCTCGCCCCTCCCTGGTCAAAATCCCCCCTCCACCCCAAGACAAAATACGCAAACCCACTGTTAACAAGCTAGCCCTCAGGCTGAAGGCAGCGCGAGGCACCGGGCTTCTGAGCAAAGGACGCACACTACGGGGGAGAGGAAGAGTAACACAGAAGCACCCTCCGACAGGCCTGGGGGAAAGGGGTCAGCGGTGCGCCTCCGGCCCGTGGCCTGTGAGGGGCCGTGAGTCAGGGGTCCACCCGGCGCTGGCTGACCCCCGCCTGGGTTAGCCCGTGATAAAGAGCGGCTCTCCCCAGAGGGCGAAACAGGGGGAACATGGGGGGGGGGGGCTGGGGTGGGGGCCACAACTGGCCCCGGCAAGCCGCACATCTGCATCCTGCCGGATAAACACGCGCAGCGCGGCCAAGGGACGGGTCAGAGGCACAGCCGAACCCTCCCCTGACTCACCACCGCCCGACATTTACGTATAATGCAACAAAGCTGCGGCCGCCAGCCTGCTTCTGTAAGCGAGAGGCTGGGGACTAAGGGGAGAGACGGGGAAACGCACAGCGGAACTCGCAAGCCTCGGTGACGCCTCATTTAAATCCCACAATTAAACAAAAAAAAGGCCAATTTAAAATGCGAACCACAGTACAGACAGGTTAAGTCCACAGCAAACCCGAAACAGAACAACAGGCTTTTCGTGAGACACAATGCGCTTTCTCTCTCTCGCTCTCTCTTTTCTGCCTGCCACCTCTTTTCAGGGTGAAGGACGGGTTGATTGTTTAGGCTCGACCGTGCTTCAGACAACGCAGACGCAAAGTGCCATTAGCGGCCGTGACATCAGCGCCGCTGAGAGCGGGTGAGTAACAGACTGAATAGCGCTGACAGGACAGCTGAAGAAAGAGGAGAGCGATGGCGGCAGTGCGAGGTGTCGCCAGGCCGACGCTGATAGGGGGAGAGCGGGAAAAGCGGTTCTTTCAATGCGAAGGGTATCGATTCTTCACCTCTGACGGGCGCAAAGATGTCCGGCTTAATCTGGCGATTTCAGGCGTAGACGCCGCCGCCCGTCGGCATCCTTCCTTAATGAACCGATCATTAACTAGGCTACCCATTCTGTTTTTTTGGAGAGGAAAACGTTCAGCAATGGAGAGCTCCTCCAATCCAGAACAATTTATAAGAGTACTGCAGCTAGAGGAGCACACACATTTTCACATTTTCCCACAGTTTCTCAGTTCCATAGCATTAAAACATATAAATATTGTCATCATTTGTACATATCAGAGTTGTGACTCACTGTGCAACAAAAATGTTTACCTAAAGTGTCCATCTGCAAATATAATAACGCAGAATAACAAGGTGTCAATGAAGGAGAGTGATGAATGACTGTATACTTAAGCACGAGGAAACTGGTCTTTGATTCCACTCCACTGTGTACGGATTGGAATAATTATTAATGCCCTGCACATTCAGTATGTCCTACGATCTCTACTGAAAAGGAATATCTGACTCTGCTGACATTGCAGGACAATGAAGGCTATAAATGGATACGTTTTTTTCACTTGGCTGTCTTCTGTCAGTTCTGCCATTGCTGAATAAAATGGCTGCAAACAAATCCAAAAATAATGTAGTGAATCTGACAGAGAAGGATAACATTGCATGTGATCGATCTGTAAATAATACCGAGGCCAAGAATTCTTATTATGTGAATACAGATACTGTACAGAAATAGATTCTGTAATTATAATAATGTGTGCAATACACGCGGTATGGAGAACATAACCTACAATGTATGTGACACCAGCCAGAGGGCTTCATTTATTATAAAGTGGAAACGCACAAAACGAACACTGCAGGGGTTAAACACTCATTTTCCCTTGTAAATAGCTCATTTCTGCGTGTTTCTGCCTTATCTCCCGGCTGTGGGGGGTTCTGTGACAGCTCAACAGAGACCAAAAAGCTTCATCTGTACATAGTCAGTCTCCCAGCTACGCTAACTCGGTCTTCCCGCTACGCTAACTCGGTCTTCCCGCTACGCTAACTCGGTCTTCCCGCTACACTAACTTGGTCTTCCAGCTACGCTAACGCTATCTGCCAGCTGAGATGGGTAATGTTGTAGAGTGCCTCTTACCAAGGAATTTGTTTTAAATTGTTATTTAAATTTTCCCTCTACCACTTGAGAAATCTGAGTTTTCAAAGTGCTCCACAAAAAATGTGATGCAGTGGCAAACTGCACTCTGGGTGCACTGCGGAATTCCACACAGCTCAGCCACCACCAGCGGGGTCCCCATCTCCACACGCACCAGCAGCCCCTCGCCGTGGGGTTCTCACCCTACTGTGTGCTGACATCCAGGGATGCAAAATACCATCATCTGATGATAATGCAGACGGTGAAGATGAATGAGACCCACAGAGAAACACACACACACACACACACACACACACACACAAACACAAACACGCACGCACACACACACACACACACACACACACACACACACACACACGCAGGGCATGTATTAGTCGGTAGTGCACTGCAGACCCCCTGAGCATTACCCATCAGACGGGGTCACATGACGCGTGTGGCCCGCGTGAGCGCTCTGTCGGCGGGGCGCTGGCTGACATTTCAGCCGGCGGCCCTCGGGGGAATGTCACGGAAAGGACAGGGCGTCGCCGGGCGCCGGGAGGGACGGGCGACCGCGCGGCGATCGCTGGGCGGCCCGCGGCCGGGTTCGAGGAGGGACGGGAGCTCGGCGAAACCCTCCGGGGGGCGGGGCGGGGCTCGTCCTCGCCAGAACTGCACGCTTGCACTTTGCTCCGAGCTTAATGAGCTGCACTTCCCCTGGTAATCAATGGCCTCCGCACCCCGCAGAGCGACAGAGGACCGCCGGCGGGGCCCGGGGGAACTGATCTAATGAACACGGAGCTGCTCGGGAGGCAGAACAGAAACGCTGCCGCGCCCAAGGCAGACTACGCCCTGTTCACTGCTAACGGTGAAAGCACAAAAACACCACTAACTGCACAGAGCAGGCACGTTCAGAGCCCCTAGACTGGGGACAAACCCCACTCCTGCCACTAAACACAGCCTCTCATTTCAGATTCATCTGCGGGTGAGGCAGGGACCTTGTTAACACACAAGGTGTTGAAAAAAAGCTGTAAAAGCACCATTTTCAGAGTTGGACATCTTACAGGGTCAGCAGGTCTCACACATTTCAGATGCGACAAGCAATAAAGAACGTATCAGGGGCTTCAGGCCGCCGCCATAACACACAGAGCCCAGCAGAACGGTGAGGGCCCTGCACTACGGGCTCTGACTGGGGTAACGGACGTGTGGAACCTGACAGGTGAACCCAGGCGCTGGCTCTCCCGTCCGCCTTTGCAGCTGCGAGCTTCAGTACGACTGGGCCACTGTGGAGAGCCCTGGGCACAATGCTAATGAAATATATCCGTAGTCCTGCGGCTGTGTGAGGGCTTGGACGGGCAGCAGCGTCCCACGGCACAGAAAGAACCCTCAGCCAAAGCTGGCACCCTCGCTGGGGTTTATGAGCTTCCACCGGTGCCCCGTGCCCAGAGGCAGTGCCAGGACCCCAATCCCAGCACCAAGCTTGCCCTGCAGAGGCTGAGCGTACGTACCGACACCCAGCTACGAGCCAAAGTGCTTCAATTTGATATCCAGGGGACACGTTTGGATCCAAGCTCCCCGAAAACCGAGAGAAAAAGCACAGGGGTGGCCTTGTCCACCCCGAGCTCCACGGTCTGTCAACTCGGAAATAAGCGGCCAACGGCTCAGCAGGCAATGGGCCGCGAGGAAGACTCCAGAACCCCAGACCGTACCAGCGTGAGCGGTCAGTTCACCCAAAGCTCATCTCCACCAGCCCGGGCAGGGTTACTGACACTTGGCACAATTTTTATAAGGGCTACACTCAAAATGCAACAAAAGTTACCAGCACAACCAATCTAGCTAACAATAAACACACTCTCTGTAGCTGATATAAACACACACCTGCTCCTTGATCACGAATGGTTATGAGAAAAGTACTAATGAAACAATGAAAAAAATGTTTAAAAAATTATGAAACAAGACTTAGAAAATAGCACAGGCTCCAGCTGAGGGTCCATTAACAGTGCTACACAATAATGACATATGTTACATATGTGCAAAGGGGATGGACTGTGATCAGGGAGACTTATAGGTGCTGGGGAGTGGCTCTCAGTGTTTCACAAAGAGTGCGGATTAGGGACACTGTGTACTCTGAGGATGGCATTACAGAGAGTGGTGGCTGTCAGATATGAGAGCAAGCGGAGGCAAAAAGTTTTGGGGAGTATTATGGGATTGGGGGTTACAAGAGATATTTACAGGGACTGAGCTAAACGCTAAGGGGAGTGCTTTAGAGAGGGGCACAGTGCTATTGTACAGGGTAACTAATTAGAAGAGGGGTATGGGGGTGTAGGTGTGTAACAGAGAGGGTGGAGGAGAGTGTAGCAGGGTATGGGGTGGAGGTGTGTAACAGAGAGGGGGTGCGGGAGAGCGTACAGGGTACAGGGGTTGAAGTGTTTAACAGAGAGGGGGTGAAGGGGAGTGTAGCAGGGTATGTGGATGGAGGTGTGTGGCAGAGAGGGGGTGGGGGAGAGTGTAGCATGGTATGTAGGTGGAGGTGCGCAGCAGAGAGGGGGTGGAGGACAGCGTAGCAGGGTATGTGGGTGGAAGAGTGTAACTGAAAGGAGGTGGAGGAGAGCATAGCAGCATATGTAGGTGGAGGTGTGTAACCGAGAGACGATGGAGGAGAGCATAGCAGGGAATGTGAGTACAGGTAACAGACGGTGGGGGAGAGTGTAGCAGGGTATGTGGGTGCAGGTGTGTAATAGACGGTGGGGGAGAGTGTAGCAGGGTATGTGGGTGCAGGTGTGTAATAGACGGTGGGGGAGAGTGTAGCAGGGAATGTGGGTGCAGGTGTGTAACAGACGGTGGGGGAGAGTGTAGCAGGGAATGTGGGTGCAGGTGTGTAATAGACGGTGGGGGAGAGTGTAGCAGGGTATGTGGGTGCAGGTGTGTAACAGACGGTGGGGGAGAGTGTAGCAGGGTATGTGGGTGCAGGTGTGTAACAGACGGTGGGGGAGAGTGTAGCAGGGTATGTGGGTGCAGGTGTGTAACAGACGGTGGGGGAGAGTGTAGCAGGGTATGTGGGTGCAGGTGTGTAATAGACGGTGGGGGAGAGTGTAGCAGGGTATGTGGGTGCAGGTGTGTAACAGACGGTGGGGGAGAGTGTAGCAGGGAATGTGGGTGCAGGTGTGTAATAGACGGTGGGGGAGAGTGTAGCAGGGAATGTGGGTGCAGGTGTGTAACAGAGAGGGGGCGGAGAAGAGCTTAGCAGCGTATGAGCACTACGCACAGGGGACAGCGCAAGAGGGAGCCGAGCTGCAGGGGGCGCTGCAGGGACTGGGAGTGGCGATGTGTGTTACAGGGAGGGGGGTGGGGGGTGCAGCTGTTCTCCTCATTGCAGACTGCAGCATTAGCAGTGGGGAAACAGACACTACTGCAATGCAGAGGGAAACTCACTGAGACCTGCCTGACAGGAGAATAACACCTCCACCCTCATGCACTCAAACTCACTTTCCCTTTCCAGTACCATTCCGTGAATATCCTCACACCTTCATTCATTTCAGAGTTTCATTTCATATGTGTTTATATTTGGGGGGGGGGGAAGGGGGTTAGAATCATGGTTTAATCAGGAATGATGCAATAGGGACAGGACAAGGTTGTCTACACCTTTCACACAGAAACCAAAAAGGAGCTCCAACAATCATGGAGCATAGTGGTAACAGCATACAGAACTACGGCAACAGCAATTGGCGGACACTGTCAGGCTGTGCCTTTTGGATACAGTCAGCAACCCAGCAAGCACAGCAATTCACCAATCGCCTTCACCGTTGATCTGGTTTCTATGGGAAAGGTAACAACAATGTCCAATACCCATTTTATTTATTCCTGGGTTCAGTCAAGAAGTGACCTCCCCTGGTAAAGGGGGGGGGGGGGGGCGTGATGAGTGGGGGAGGGGCAGGAGTAAGACAGAGGAAGGGGGCGGAGCATTTGGGTTTGGTGCAGGCACAGGTGGGACACACCAGTGCTAAATAGGCAGCATTAGCAGTGCAGGGTGCTCGGTGCACATTCTCCAGTGACCCCACCCCGCCCCTCCTCACCCCGCCCCCTCTTAGTGCAAGTGCACATGCTGAGCTGCCCCTGGGCCAGACTGAACTTTGACCCAGGTGCTGGTCACATGTTACAAACCTGGTGCTGGAGGCGGAGCCCGTCTCGGGGAGCACAAAGCGAGCTCTGACGAGTTGGGGGGGGGGGGGAAGAGGAGGGGGGCGGGAGGAGAAAAAGAGCAGTCGTCAGTACCGGTGTCCGTCTATTCCCGGGCAGTTATTCGCGGTCAACCTCCAGAGAACATTTCTACAGCATATAAAAGTACAGCTACAAATATGATGCTGGCGCATTTCTGAGAGCAACTCGGCCGTTCTCCACTGCTGTGCGTCGCTCTAGACGAGAGCGTCTGCCAAACGATCACAGCGTAATGTAATAATGCGCAGTTAAAGCTAGGCCGCGCCTTGCTGTCACAAAAAATACTTTCAGCCGCTTGACCACTGAACGCTGAGATGAGATGCGAGGTCACATGGTGATGGCGCAGAGGCGGCAGACCTGGGCGCACCCCCGCGTTTAACAGCTGGCCGAATCCCTGCGTTTCAAAGCTACGCCCCGGCGGCTGCAGGCTCCTACCTGACTGCTGAGCGCTGTGAGGCCAGGCTGTTTAACAGAGCCCTGTCTTCACTAACCCCTATCAGAGCGGGTGAGCGGACACAGGCCGCGCAGGGCTGGGTGGAGACACTGGGCTATCTGGGCCTGCTAATCTGGCCGGAGCCGACAGGCAGGGAGGGCGGGAGACAGGCAGGGCTCAGGCCTGGCTCTCCTCCAGGAGGTTTAACACCACGCATTTAACACCGCACATTTAACACCACGCATTTAACACCACGCATTTAACACTGCGCATTTAACACTGCTCTGACATGCAGCTGGGTCATTGACCCTTTAACCGGACCCTACCTGCGCACATTTCTGCCCGGTCTCATAACTGAGCCGTCTGTCGCGCGCCATTCTTTAGCTTGCCTTCCGTAACCACAAGCGGGCGATTCGTTTAATTTCACCGGATGCTAATGCAACCAACAGGCCCTCACAGAAATGGAACACCATATTTCTAAAGTTCACATATTGCTGATATGGACTTTAAAAATGTATAATTATACATAGGTTTCATAGCAATGTTTTTCAAAAAAAATACTGTAATAGCCAAATGGCAATAATTTGTATATTTCTTCAGCTACCACATAATTTTTGTACCATACGATATGTTTAATATTAATATATTGCGGTATTTTATAGTTCTGCAGTAAGGTGTCCAGTTGACCATAAACAGTAAATGAATCAGGTAAGATGTTTCGTACAGATGGCTGAGGTAAGTGAACATCATTAGGATTCTATGAAGTGAAACCCAGAGGATGAGCTACTGCGGCAACACTGAAAGCCCCATAACCTCAGCCCGCTCCCCCCCAGCCCCCCCCCATCCCCCCCCCGCCCAGACGGTCGCCGGAGCTGACACTCACCCTCTGGTCGGTACTGCGCGAAGATGGTCACGGTCTGCCCCGCCCCTTTGAGCGCTGCCGCCGCCTGCTCGTGGGTGGCGCCTCGCAGGTCGATGCCGTTCACCTGCGGAGGAGCAGAGGGGGACGTCTTTACCAACCGCACCTCCGTACCTGCGTCACACAACCGTCACAAACGCGGTGTGGGGAACTACAGCGCACGGGGAGGAGGGGAGAGGAGCGGCTTGGGGGTGGTACTGGGTGGTACAGCTGAGGAGCTTAAGACAGGAGTGAAATGGAGGAGGGAGCAGTGGGGTGTGGTGGGTAGGCGGGGAGAGGGGGACTGCGATGGGAGTAGGGTTTATTGATGGATGAGAAGGCGTGGCAGGGCAGGGCTACACAGATTGCATGTCTCAAGCTCCTAGAGAATGATTTATCTGGTCAAGAAAAACACTGATCTACCAGGAGCAGTTCAGCTCCACTCTTCATACGGTACTGTGAAGGCGGGAGGGGTTATGGGCGTGGCCACACCAACTGGCATCACCCTGAGACAACCAACCACAGCTACAGAAGCTGACAGAGGCCTACACAAAGGGTGACTACAAACACAA